>NC_064261.1:9537500-9845833 GCF_003254725.2 Canis lupus dingo | reverse complement strand
TTATTGTGTTTGCCCACCAGTACTACCAACACTTAAGTCATGGTAGCTAGACTGCTATCTCTAGAAAATGGATCTGTTGCTTTCACTACAGCTGTCAGCATGGGCTTGTATATACTGTCGAAAAAAAAATATATATATATTAAATTATTTTGTCTATGCATAAAGATGCTTTGGCAAAATATATATATATTTTAATAATTTTATAGTATATATATATTTTTTTCTTTTCTTTTTTGCCACAGTCACTCTCAATTTAAAGTCTGGCACTGAAGCTTTCAATTATCTAGGCCTAGATCACAAGTCCACATGTGCTAAATACAGGGCAGACTGGGAAAGTAGACATCTAGAATTTTCAGCTTCTACAGAAAATATTAGATCAGTCTTTTACTGAAAATTAACACTAAAGAACAACGCAAGTGTGAGTATATAGTAAAATACCAGTTGATCTATACAAATGCAGGAGTCTACTACTTCAATGCCAAAAACTGATATCACTGACTCGCAAAGACAAATATCTAAAACCATGCAACGTAGGGCTGCAATGTTTTTGTTGAAATAACTTTCCAGAGTGATAAGAAGATTGCATATTTTGATTGAAAAAATGGTTAAGTATTTGACAAAATGGATCAAATCTGTGCTGTATGTGTATGTGTGTGCATGCACACATATGTCAATAAATAGCATGTGAAAAATTACATTGTGTTAGAATTTCTATCTGTATAAACTTCTTTGATATAAGGAACTAAGTATATCTGATATACTGCCATTCATAATATATACAGTTAATAAATATATAGATAATATATAGAGGTGTATTACATATTTATTAGGCATTGCATAAATATAATTTATCTTTATGCACACATCAATATGCAAATACTTATGAGAATGAGATCCAATAGAAAGAGAAATCAAAATGTGCAAATGTCCTTTTTAATGAATAAACATGTGTTCTTCCTTACTGTGATCGACATACACATTTCAAGTACAAATTTACATTGTACTTATGTTTTTTTTAATTTCATAATATCTTTGAGAGCCAAGTAGATAGTATATATCAACATGTTTTTTTTAGCCAACAGATCTCTACTTCTAAATTTTTTTCGAGCTTCTTAAGTTAAAACTATAAACCATTTGTCAGCAATTTCTTAAGATGAAATAAAGAAGTAATAATTAGGCTGCAATTCAAGTTTTATAATGTCACATTTGCACCACTATAATTAATGGTCTTCAAGCTTTTCAATTATACTCTGCTTATATATTTTGTTATTTATAATTATACTTGAAGAAAATCACTTCTCAATTTTTCAAAATCGAGGGGAAATTTAAAGCTTATTTTTGAGCTAGAATATTCACAATTTTTGCAAAGGATTAAATAATTTCTTCTTCAAATACTAAAAATATTTCTTTCTCAACAATGTCACCTTGCCTAACATTATTTTCCTTGACTGTCCAAGGATATAAACTGTTCAAAAACATTGTACAAAAATTACACCTACTAAATAATAATTTGGGAACATCCCCTACACATATGTGGACCATATAGGCAAAGCATCTTTATGCATAGACAAAAGAATTTAATAATTTGAGAAAAAGTCTTCTTAAAATAATATATTATTATTGGAGTTAGTCATACATATATTATGTATTATGTATGGACAGATATATTTATATTTTCACATGCTGAAAACTTTAGAATTCCATAAAGACTTCAAATAGTATTTGAGAGCAATTTCTTATAAGAGAATTACAGAAGTTCAATACTAAATTAACAGTGACCAAGAGGACTGGGTCATATATGATAGAATGTGAACCTTTCTCAGGCTGAGTCCTTCATCCACATTTGTGTTATATTCCTGCCTGTGGCTAAGATTTTTCCATCCTTTACCCCAATTTCTTTGTTTCCTACACTTGTATCTAAGGTGTAAGTTCAGATATTTTACAAGTTGATTGCATACTTCAGGCCATAAACTATAGACTTCTTGCTACTTAGAAACTAAATGAAGCTTTAAACCTGAATGGGGAATAAAAATAAAGGTTTATTATTTTAGCAGTGGAAACAGGTTCGAGATATGTTGAGATATAAACTTGCAGGTTTCTCTTTTTGTGTAAGACATGTGTAGTGGGAGGCAGGGATGCTGACCAAAGTCTTCTCAACTGACATAGTGCTTGTAAAGCAGAGCATTATTATAGAAACAGCATTCTAAACCAGCTATCAAATACCCTTGCTATCCAGAAATTTATACTGACAAAGAAATTTTTTTAAGTCCCTAAAAGTTTCAAGTTGAGATAACATTTTTAAATGCATATTTTCTAATTTAAAGTGTTCTTCATACAACTTATAATGTATTAACTCTTTCAAGTGTGTAGTCTGGTCTACTAACTAAATAGTAATCTTAGGAAGGACCGTATCCAGTCTTCATGATTTTTCTTCATGACAGATTGCACATTGTAATAATTTAAATACATACCAATTACTTAGTACTTAGATTGTAAATGTTTCCAAATGCAGCTGAGCTAAAATAAAAATAAATCAGATAAACTTCATATAAACATTTTTTGGTGTATGAACAATTGACTAAATGTTACTTTCCCAAAACTCATTAGTGTATTTGTAGTTATACCTTAGACCTTTAGATTTGTGATGTTGAGTCAATCTCTAGGAAGCCAAAAATTAATGTATCTAATATATATGAAACAAAACAAAAATTATGGATTTTCTACCAGTGAAAACTTTCTAAGATTTTACAGACATTAAGCATTTAATTTATAAACTAGAGGAATATTTACTGAAACATGAACGTTTATTAAATTATATTATTTAATAATATTAAATCTCTGTCTCTGAGCATAGTTTTAACAAATAATTTGTATATAAAAATTAATACATAATTTATATTGATATATCAATTTTATGTTAATTAAAAATAATGCAAGCATAATCATCAACAGTATACATCATTTACCATTAAGTTGTAGCTGGTGAGTATATCTTCAAAAGAATATTTATTTTGCTGTGTATTAAAATTGCACATTAAAATGTGACTTGCTACATAATTTCAACTTTACTTGACATATAATACAAAAAGAAATGCCTCAAAATAAGTAATGATGCAAGCACACACACATCATGAATAAATATAAACACACACTGTAGATATTTATTTCTTAAGAAAATAATAGTTTAATTTGTAAGGTCTGGACTCATACTTTTAACAGAATTACAATGAATGCTATGTGTGTATTTCTGAAATTTCTGCTACTCACAGACAAATATATAAACAAACAAATGAACAAACAACTTTTGGCATAGACCGCAGACATGCTAATTGTAAGCAGCAAACCAACAATAAAATAACTATGGAAATCTGAAATTACCATTCTCCTATTGTTCCCTGTGGTGGTTTAAGTAAATGAAGTTATTCAGTTTCCATAAAGGATGTTGTTATCTTCAGGGAATCTATGTAAAAATTAGAAAAGGAAAGAAAACTTATACTGCAATACATATTAAGCTTAGGAGAATTTCTGTTTCAAGTCAGTTATTCTATTTTATTTTTTTAAAGATTTTATTTATTTATTTATTTATTTATTTATTTATTTATTTATTTATTTATTATTTATTTAGGAGACTTGCATAGAGAGAGGCAGGGGTATAGGCAGAGGGAGAAAGCAGATTTATTCCAGGGAGCCTGATGCGCGACTTGATCCCAAGACCCTGGGATCATGACCTGAGCCAAAGGAAGACACTCAGCAGCTGAGCTACCTGGGCATCCCTTAAGTCAGTTATTTTAATATAAGTACACATACAAACATATATTTTCAGGACTTCAGTAATAATAATAATAATAATAATAATTATTATTATTATTATTATTATTAAATAATAAATATTGTCCTTGGTGAATGAGTATTGAATTATGGACTTCTTTACCCAAAGTTTACTAATTGACAGACTGTCTCATCTGTATTATTTCTCTCTCTCTCTCTCTTTTTTTATTTCTCTGTTTTAAAAGATCTTGTTCTTTATTTCTCTGTGGAAAAGCAGAATTGTATTGGTTAGAGGTAAGATAGCTCAATGATTGGAAGATTAAATTATTATAGATCTGTGACAAGCCCACTAAGTGAAATGATGAAGTCATGATTAGAATACTACAAGCTTCTGAGATCACATGCTTCTGCTTCATAGATTCAATTTCTCTGCATTGGACGCATTCCCTTATCTTATGAAAAAACTAACTCTGTGCCAAAACCTTTGGGAAGTCTCAAAATTATTAGTGAAGCAATTTTATTGACTTTGCATTACCTGTATATGACCCGAAGGATATTTTCAAGGTGTGCTTGTTTCTTAATACCCAGACTGGCATTTTTATATTACAGATCACAGAACACAAAATGTAAAATAACATACCTCAATATTTTATTAAAAATATCCAATTTCCCATTGGCATCAGAGTTACTGTAAGTCTTTTGTGGAGAGATTATTCCCTTTGCTCATTTAAAGAAGAATACAAATAAAGCATTAAAAAAAAAACATTCCAATAGAAGGAGCTTAGAAGATTTGCTTTAGCAAATATTAAAAGAATAGCTATCGGACTAAAGGTTTCAGGGTGGATAAATTCTTCTTGGGCCCAAAACTATATATTACTTTATGATCTCATAAAATGATAGATTGTGTAGTCAAGTGGGAAAAGAGAAAGAAAAGAACTTTTCTCTTAATAGAAAGATTGGAAATCATTTCAAAGAAAATATCCTATACGTTTAATATTCATTGAATCAAACTATTTTTCCTAAAGTTTAGAGAAAGAAGACTAGTAGATTATTTACTTCAGGACTTTACATCTAGTAAATGCATATTATTTCTTGGTAGTATTTTAGGTATCAGGGATATAGCAGATTACAATCAGACCAGTTTTCTGCCTTTTGAAGATTGCATCTAGAGGAGAATACAAAATATGAGAGATGAATAAATAAATACATAATATAATGCCAGTTATTAATAGGTTCTATGATGGAAAATTAAGCTTGCTAAGTGGACTGAGTGCTGGTTTAGACAGAAGAGATGTTATCTGCCCTGATTTGAATCAAACAAGGCATCTACCCATGTACATAACTTAAGGAGGCACATTTCAGGAATATGAAAATGAGGAGAGTATCCCAAGATTCCTGAGCCTCATGTTTGCATGGAGAATATGAAGGGCAACATGCTTAGGGGTAATGAGTGAAAGAATTGTAGAATATAAGGTATGACAGAAATAGACAGAGGCTAGTTGTTGTGGCACTTTCAGGCCAAATGAAGAATTTATAATTTTATCCTAAGTAGAAGGGAAGACTTTCAAAAACGGAGAGCAGAGAAGTGATATTTTTTTAAATATGTTTCCTCTTGTTTTATGGAGAATTGATTTGGGGATCCAATGGGCAATTAGACAAAAGCAGAAACCAGGAATCAGTAGTTATGTTGGTAGCCTGAATGGAAAGATCTTAGCTTTGGTGGTGATGATTAATAATCATTTGGAATGAGGTCTTATTTTCAATATACATCTAAATTTTTTCTAAATAACTGAATATGAGCTGGAAAGAAGATGAAAAAGATGATGAATGGGAAATTGAGGTACTTCTGCTTCTTGAAAATTGACCTAAAATATCCCTAAAGATATTTTATTCTTTCTATTTTATATAAAGAATATATTATATTCTTTCTATTTTATATTTTAAATTCTCAGTATGTGTGTGGGGAGATAGGGAGTTTCCATGTCTTGTGAAGCAGTTGGAAATTTGTGATTTGGTATTTTGCTGTCCTAGTGATTGAAGGGGCCCAAGTGATATTTATTCTGGAGACTATTTATCCTTAAAATACTAGATATCTTGGGTTTGGGACAATTCCACATAATGAATTGTCCTGTGCCCTGAACAAAGTATCTGAGCCTAAAATTTAACTTTGTTCCCAGATCCAAACAACATATTTTGAATAATTTAAATATTCATTGATATTTTCAGAATTATACCTAAAATAAACATTGTTTTTTAAAAAAATATTTACCAATAATAATTTACTATTTTGGAAAAAAAATCATACCATCAAATACAATAAAGGTGTATCAGTCTGCATTTGTATACAATACTTACAAATATGTCCCCAAAATCTTGTAGGTCCTTTTGATAGATATTATGATATTTGGCACATGAAATTTAGGGACCTCTTTGAATTTTATCAAAAGAAATTATATTTTATGATAATCCATATAATCAATTCATATAATTTATCCAAAGGAATGTTAAGAATGTTATAAAATTATGTATTATCCAAAGGAATGTTAAGAATGTTATAAAATTATTTATTAAAATTACTTTTTTCCTTGTCCTGTTAAGTATTTGCCTATCTCCAAATAATGAGGATAATCTCCAGTATCTTTCCCTCAAAGCATTACTATTTCTCCTGATACATTGAGAGGAACACTCCTTCTGCATTTAACTTTTATTATTTCCTATGTATTGTGTTTGTTAATTAACTTAGCATTTTTCCGTCTCTTTCAATGTAGATATTTTATATTTCCCTATTATCAGTTCTAAAACTCCTGTTTTTATTTTCTCATCTTCTGCTTCTCATCTTCTCATCTTTTATGAATTTTGATTTCCAAACACATATTTTTCAAATCTAGAATTTTCATTTGATACTTTTCTATGCTTGATTTTCTCTATACTTTTAACCAGTTTTTAAAATGAGGCCTCCTGTACTTTCTTTAACATATGAACTATATTTTAAAATCCTTAGTGCTAACTTACACAATGGATCATGTGTGAGTCTATTTTTCAGTTTTTGTTTTGTTGTTTGTTTGTTTTTGTTTTGTTTTGTCTTTACTCCTCTTAACTTCTGGCCATAAATGCCCCATCTGTTAGGATGTTGAGTAATTTTTTTAACATTTTGAGTCGGTATCTTTTTGTAAATTTATAGATCCTAAATGAAGTGATTTTCTCCAGAGATGGTTATTTATTTCCTTTACTAAGTAGAATGACTTGAAAGCTCATTACCTTTAGCTAATTAGTGACAAATGTGAGTGAAGTTTGGGTTGATCTGTCTTCCCACTGAGATCCCAGCATATTCACTTGGGCCTTTCCTCGGGGAGATCTGAATTCTAATCTCTATCTCTGCAGTGCTGCATGACTGCCAAAATTCCACTCAGCCTAGCTTTTAGACCTCCATGCTGTACAGAATTAAAAAGTGTTGTGAAAAGGAAACATTTTCACTCTTCAAAACTTCAAAAATGTCTCTTTTTTCTTTCCTATAGTAGTAGGTCTCTGCTGATTCAAAACCTAAAATCTTAGCCACTTATGAATACACAGAATTGAAAAAGCCAACAGGAACTGTGAGTTGCAGATAATTAGGTCACCATTCTAGTATTCTTTCTCCAGAATCCTAGCCCTTTTCATCTTTTATGATTTAGCCATTTCTGAAACCTGTATACAATTTATTTTGATATTTTGAATTTTCTTTTTTTCTAATTTATTTGGGATTTGGTTTTAGATTTGAGGTTTTCTTGTAAAGATACACTATCAGTAGAGAAGAATAAACACATGCCCAGGATAGTTCTCAAAATTACAACATAAATTAGCTATACTACAAGCATGTGTTTGTTGGACATCCTTTATCATGAAAACATCCTTTATCATGAAAACATATAAATGTTATACCATATTTTATTGAATATTTCTTCAGTTTTAACAGAAAATGGAGATTCTGCCAAAATTTTGTGTAAAATTAACATTGCAGGAAAATGAATTTATTTTGCCTTTTTCTTCTTCTGCTCACTTCCGACTCATCAAACTAGTGATTACTAACTGGGATCTGTATTCACCTGTTTGAGAAGCCCAAAATGTGAAGAGTTAAGAATATAATTCAGTATGTATCAAAAATTGGGCATACATTTCTGTTTTAAAAGTGCTACGATAGTAAAGTAATTAAGGAACATCCTGAGTAGGAAATTTTAGATAGGGATTTGAACTGTGATAAAAGCAGATTTTTCATGTGTTCCCTGGAAATAAACCTGTCTTTCTTCCTATTTATTTTAGTAATTTTTCCTCAAAATACAATTGCATTTTCCAATAAAAATAATTAGACAATTTATATTTACAGTAAATAAGAAAAATAAATTAATCACATTAGTTGTAGCATTATGAACATGTATAAGAAAGATCTGGGTTTAAGTTAAACTCTAAGTTTTTTAAAGCAAGAACATAGCCCATAACACAATTGCCCAATGGCAGGGTCAATATTTGAATGTAAACATTATTCCTTTCTATTTATTGTGTGCTGTACTACCCTGAACATTATTTGGTCTATGCTAGAAGTATAAGTAAATCATAACTTTATAGAGTCAGAATTGGATAAATTACAAATATGAAATGACTTCACAGACATTAACATGTTGACCCTTTTACTTCTCTTTCATGGGAGAATTCTGGTAAATTACAGTTGCGATTCATTATTGATCTACTGTTCTTCATAAAAACTCTTCTAGAATTTTGAAACAGTTTCTCTTAGAAGTCCCTGTAATCAACTTTAATGTTCATTCAAGGAAATAAGAATCAGAAACAAAACAAAAGAAAGGTATTTTTCAGCATAGTAGGAAAAAATTGTCTTTTTTGGTTGAATATTGGAGGTCGGTGTCACAATTCTTAGCTCTACTCCTACCAAGGTTATATTTTCTCAAAAAGGGTGTTTGTTGGGTTCTAATTCAATAGTAAAATTGTTGTTTTTCATAATTTTGCTTTCTTTCTCCTCTGGATACTTCAATAGCCTTTTAACTGCCCTCCTTCAGTCCACAAACTCCTAATAGAATAATTAATTACAAAACTTTTCCTAAAATGTAAATTAAATCAAGTAATGTACTTGTTTCAAACCTTTTCCTCACGTTTTCCTCATGTAACTTGAGTCCGATTGTACCGTGAAGTTTGAGTTTACACTCAAACTTCAAAGACATGTAACACTCAAAGACATGTAACATGTCTTTCTTTGTTAGGGCAACTGGTCCACGTTATCCTTTCTGAAGTTTCTTTTTTTCCCTTATGTTTCAGTCTAAACAGACTCCATTGGTTTTACTTTTTTTGATATTTCTATTTAGCCAGTGTCTGGCCCTTATCTCTTCCTGAAATGTACTTCTATAAGTACTGCTTATATTCCTTTCCCTTCTGTTTATATTCACTATAAATGTGTTGAGAAATGGCATTGTGTTACCTATTTGAGCATTAGTTTCATTTATAATAGCTGTGACAGCAAGTGTATCTGGCATATGTTTAAAAATATTTATTGAGCTAATGGTTATTAACCTTGAGTCCATTTCAATGGCCTGAGGCTTTAGTGCCTCAAGCTCTTTTCTTAGAAACACACATTGAACACATGTTGTCTACTATAAAACTTGTAGCTATATAAATAAAAGAATTAAATTTATTCATAGATATTTCTAGTCTGTATTTTTGAGATTTTTTTTTTATTCAGTCTTGCTAATTTAGTATTAAGGGCAGTGATCTTAGAAAATATATCAATTTAATATATCATGTTATTATACATTGCATTTGAATATATTATGCTACTACCTATTATAAAATAGGGTACTTAAAATTTTTTTAAAGGGACACATAAGTATTGGCCTAACATCATTTTCATGTCTGCAGAAAGATTGGAGTTTCATTTTTTTCAATATTATTATGCTTATTTTTAAATATAATCTATAAATAGTGCAATACTAATGTGTAATGTCACATTAGATTTAAGATCTCCCTCAGACATTTTATATAGCTTCTTAAAATTGAACAAAATGAGGCAAAAAGAAAATTAGAAAATTGAATACGTGAGAAACTAGGTATAACATTTTTAAATCTAAGATTTCATAAAACATGTATACTTATTTTTACTTAATTCTATCATTAATTATAAACTTGGACATTAAAATAAAGTTTATCAGGAAAATATGAAAGTACATACATAATATATTACTTTTTATTTCCTTTGAAAAATCTGAATTTCACAGAGTGTCTATATCTCAGTCTCTATAGAAATATATTTAGTCCTATTTTATTGTGTAAGCAATGTGAAAACAATTCTCATTTAAAATCCATGAGGACTTAAATTCAAACCCTGGCTATGAAATTGCTTCAATATTAAGACAAGCTCCAGGGATGGGTTTTAAATTCTAATCTTTTAAAAAATTTTATATGTCATTGATGAGCAATTTCTCATGTTCATTCCAATGAACAATAATGTCAGGGTGATCAAAAACAAGAATTTCAATTCCAAACATATCCCCAGAGATAGCATCAATATAAAAGCAATTTTTATCTGGATAGGTTTTGAATTTTCACTCTTTCTAGGGAATTTGTGGTGGTTCTTTATTGATAGTAAATGACAAAGTAATACTTATTTTGATACTAAGGCAGATTAATGTATTATGCCACATTGTATTTGTTTCACATGCCACTCTAGTGCAGAAAACATGATTTTTAAATTCTTCTTCTCCATTCATTTATCAATGTATTACTATGCATATCTAATATCTATTTCAACTGCTATTTCATATTATTTTATTCTTCTATTACAAAATAGCTCATGATAGTTTGTATTTATTGTGTGTTTATACTAAAGACTTAATATGTATTAACTCACTTAAGCTTTCCACCAACTCAGAGAGGAACTAAATTATGGAGAGAATGCATAGAAGCTTATACCAGACCAAAGAGCAAATCAAGATCAGGATTTTAAGCTAATAGTCTGACACTAGTGTTTGTTATTCTAATCACTAATGGACACTCTCTAAATGAACATATTTTTTTAAGGAGTGAATTTAGTGAATGAACATTTATGTTGCATTTTATACATAAAATGAAACTACACATTAAAATCTCATTATTTAGGGCAGGCCAGTGGGCTCAGTGTTTTAGTGCTGCCTTCAGCCAAGGGCCTGATCCTGGAGACCTTGGATTGAGTCCCACGTCGGGCTGCCTGCATGGAGCCTGCTTCTCCCTCTGCTTCTGTCTCTGCCTCTCTCTCTCTGTCTCTCATGAATAAATAAATAAAATCTTTAAAAATAAATAGATAAATAAATAAATGAATAAAATATCATTATTTAGAAACTTTAAATATTCTTGAATATTTATGTATATTTTTGGCATTTATTTTTTCTTTTGTGACTATGAATATACTTAAATAGTAGTATATTACATAAAATAGTACAAAGAAATAATGTCAAATTTACTTTTTTTGCTTGAATATGTAGAAGTGAATAGAAATGTCAAATTAGTTCCAAATATTTTTTAGTTTAAAATTAATTTATTTTATTTCCATAATTTTCTCTCTAGACTAATTCTTAAATAATTTTATTTTATTTTATTTTTTCTTAAATAATTTTAAATGAGAAATAAAGTCATGCAAATTAGATAGATGATAGGACAGGGGCTAGGGAAGTTTAGGACTTTCAAAAGAGAAGAGAGACATACAGAGATTAAAATTAGAAACAACAGGGATAAAAAAAAGAGCTAGTATTTGTGCTTGGTCAGAGCCAGCATTTTTTTTTTTTTTATTGGTGTTCGATTTACTAACATACAGAATAACACCCAGTGCCCGTCACCCATTCACTCCCACCCCCCGCCCTCCTCCCCTTCCACCACCCCTAGTTCATTTCCCAGAGTTAGCAGTCTTTACGTTCTGTCTCCCTTTCTGATATTTCCCACACATTTCTTCTCCCTTCCCTTATATTCCCTTTCACTATTATTTATATTCCCCAAATGAATGAGAACATATAATGATTGTCCTTCTCCGATTGAGTCATTTCACTCAGCATAATACCCTCCAGTTCCATCTACGTTGAAGCAAATGGTGGGTATTTGTCATTTCTAATAGCTGAGTAATATTCCATTGTATACATAAACCACATCTTCTTTATCCATTCATCTTTCGTTGGACACCGAGGCTCCTTCCACAGTTTGGCTATCGTGGCCATTGCTGCTAGAAACATCGGGGTGCAGGTGTCCCGGCGTTTCATTGCATTTGTATCTTTGGGGTAAATCCCCAACAGTGCTCCAGGGAGAGCCAGCATTTGTAACAGATATATGGGATGACATGATTATTAGCAAGCACATAGTCAGCTTTGTATGTTCTAGAATTTAGTCACCTCTGACTATTCTGCCAGAGAATATACAAAATTGCATTGTGGTGACCTATTTCAGAAAAGTGACATCTCTGAAGAGAAAGGATATTAAGTATATGAAAAAGACAAAGATTTTGTTATTTATACATTCAGAAAATGTATAGATGGTAACAAATAAGAGTGTCAAAATTAGAAGGTTTCACTGTTTAGACAAAACCTGTTTCAGTTAAAGCATGAATAGATTCAAATCCTCAAAATTGTACAAGTGTCAAGAAATCATCGATCAGGCCTGTCAATAGAAATGTGCATTATAGAGAGATGATAGATAAAAAGATAGGTAAATGATAGATAGACAGATGATAGATACATAGATAAATAGATGATAGATGATAGATGATAGATAGATAGATAGATAGATAGATAGATAGATAGACAGATAATGGGCAGAGATAGAGATACGATTCATGAACATGCTAAAGAAAATTCATAGAATTACTTGCCATGCAATATACCAACCCAGAAAAATCTGGAACAAATGTTTTACAAATATCACACCCTCTCCCACCTTACTCTACTCTACTCTACTCCAGGTAGAGATGATAAAATTATGTGAGACTTTGCATTAGGTGAGTATCATGAAAGGATTAAAGTTATATATATATATATATATATATATATATATATATAATATATGTATAATATATATTATATTTATGTATATACTACTTATGTATATATTACTTTAATCCTTTTATATATTTATATATATAAATATATTTTTTTTCTTGAAAACCTATTGTGGGTAACACACTTTGCATTTATCCAAGGATACAGGTAGCTTAAGAAAATGGACCTGCTAAAATTAAAATATTTAAGCAGATATTCTAAACAATTTATCATATAAAATATATCATTGTTTATGCAGTTTAATTATAAATGTATTATTTCTCTTAAAAATTCAGAAAGGAAAAAATATAAATTAGGTTGTGATAATAAGGGTGGACTTAAGGAGGGCTTATACTTAAGTCTTGAAGTATAAGCAGTGGTTAGGATGAAACAAAAACAATCAGAAAATCATAAGGCGATATCTAACAAAGCTGTATATAAAGAGTAAGGCAGTCCAGATAAGTGCAGAAATAAATATCTAATAAGAGAAACTTTCCAGTAGGCAGAGGTTCTTTTCCTGTCCTCCCAAGAGGACAAAGTTCCGTGTGAATGACACTTCTCAGTCAAGCTGTGGGACTTCAATTTGACCCACTTGCCTTTTATCATTTTCTCCCTCTGTTGTTGCTTTTATTTTCATGTAATACTTTGAGTCCATAGATTTATTGGATCAAGTTCTCTCTAGTTTAGAGGCAAATGAGAAGTCCAGCTGATTACAGTGCAAATTCATTTTCTTATTTTCCCATACCATGTGTTTAAATCTTGCTTAGTCTTTACCATTCCAATCTCTTAAGTGATGTCACAGTAATTTTATTTATTTTATTTTATTATTTTATTTTATTTTTTATTTTATTTTATTTTATATTTTATTTTATTTATTTTATTTTATATTTTATTTTATTTTATTTTATTATGTATTTTAGAGAGAGAGAGAGCATGAGAGGGAGGGGCAGAAAGAAAGGGCAAGAGGGTCTGAAGCAGACTCCACCCAAGGACAGAGCCTTATGTGGGGTTCCATCCTATGACCCTGAGATCATAGCCTGGGCCGAGGATCAAGAGTCCAGGGCTTAATCGACTGTGCCACCTGGTGCCCTTGATGGCACAGTAATTTTATTTGCACCATCTAACACAGGCTCTTTTCTTTTGAAAGTCACAGTTATTTGTAAAAGGAAATGTAAATATGCCTTTGACCTCCTAGTCTTTTAGATCTTTGTATAACTATAGTGTCTCTTTTGGCTCCATTATTTGCTTTGAAACATACCAGGCAGTGCTATTTGTGTAAGTATATGCTTTATCAGGACTAAGGTAAGGGAGGCTGTATATCATTATGAGAGAGAATGTGTACTCAGTAGCAAGCTTGTCCAGGTTTGGATCCATGCTTACTGCATAGTAGTTATAAGATCTTGGACAACTTATTTGGCTTCTCAGTGCTTCCTTTTCCTTATCTGTAGAAAATATACAGTAGTAATAATGGCATAACTCTTATAATTGTCAGATGGAATAAATGAGTTAATATTTGTAAAGCAAATATCGTCTGATACATGACAGTTTCTATATAAATGTTAAATAAGTAAATTGAATTTGGCCATGTGCTTCAATAAATATGTTTCTCTCCAGGCTGTCAGTTTTAAAGTTTACATGATTGAATTTTCTTTTGCTATTATAAAGATTTAATTAGTCGATACATATAATAAAGATATCACTGTGCTCAATTCACAGAAAAAGAATCACTCATAGACTCATTCAATATATTGTATATATTATTAATCTGGGTATTATTATAAGAAAAAATTACTGAAAATAAATCTATATACTGCAATAAACCTTAAGTCATAAAATGTGGCATGTACATATATATATATAAATAATCATATATATCATGATATCACCAAAAAGAAAATACACAGATAAGGCTTCAGAAGGAAAGAAGAGGATGTGCAAAAAAAAAAAAAAAAAGGTCAATAAGAACGATGAAAAGAACAAACTATTAATTTCATCCTTACCCAAAGGTCTGCACAAAAATGTCAAATAAGTGAAATGACTAACAATCATATACAAAATCATTATTTTGAATATGAGAAAGTGAATAAAATAGATGAAGTATTCTGAACAATGGAAATTGTTTTTAACTCAAAGTTACTTAGGAAAGAATAGCTTGGCCAATAGAAAATGAATATCTACCTCTCTTTATCAAAACATAGGTCAGAAAGCCATCAGAGTGAAAGTTGCACAAAATCATGGAAGGTCCAACTGGTAATATCAGCTTAAGTGTAGTAGGTGTGTTTACAAGGAACAGGAATTACACTGAGACCAATAGAAGAAAAGCTTTTAATTAATAGGCAATGTATTTGAAGAATCATGGCCCAAAATGACAAGCAGCAGATAACTAATAAGTTGGCGTGGTAAAAAGTTCAGCAGGGATACGTACTATAACTATTGAACACAAATATATGTCAGAAGACTACACTTTCATGATATAAATGTCTAGGAAACCAGAGGCCAAAATGATTTTTAAAAATTGCCTTATCGACTTGCTGAAAATCTGGCTAAAAAAGATAATAATAAATCTAAGTCCATATTTAAGAAAAAAGCAATAATATTAGTAACTGAAAAACTTGGAGAGCACAAGGTAAGCTTAAGGATAGCTTCATTCTCTCAGAAAATCTTTGGGACTCCCATTTTTATTTTTTTTTTATTTTTATTTTTTTTTATTTTTTATTTATGATAGGCACACAGTGAGAGAGAGAGAGAGAGGCAGAGACACAGGCAGAGGGAGAAGCAGGCTCCATGCACCGGGAGCCCGACGTGGGATTCGATCCCGGGTCTCCAGGATCACGCCCTGGGCCAAAGGCAGGCGCTAAACCGCTGCGCCACCCAGGGATCCCAAGGGACTCCCATTTTTAGAATAAATACACTACTTGGGAGGCTTATAATTTTATATTATAGGGAGAAACTTGGCCAAACTCCTAAATTTCAAATCTCAGTGACTTCCAGTGTATACTTTTGCATGCTAATGTATGAAAATTAAATATTTCTATCACTTAAAAACATTAGTAGATTGTTGTCCTGTATAAATAGGCAGTGATACGGAAAATGAGGATTACTTTCCTGCATGTTTACAAAAATTATCTGGTTGGCACTTTCTTGTCATTTCATCACCTCTCATATCACGTCCAGTCAAGAAAGGAACATAACAGGTGCTCTTTATCTGCTCAGAAAGTTTTTTAAAGCTAGTTGGAGTGACCCATTTTTGTAATCTGATGCCTAGCTAAATGACATTGAGTTTCATTATATTCTTCTATTTCTGAGTACAGCAAGGAAGTAATTTGTCTTTGATGCAAAATAGAAAGCAAAGAGCTCATTTGGGTATTGTAGAGAGAATAAAAAAAAAAGAAGGGGCTGACCTGGTGAAAATTACGTATTCATGGAATATATTACACTAAATTGTTCTGTTTCTAAACGCAATCCTATAATCTTTAAATGGAAAATCTCCATTGACTACAGTGAGTTTTTCCTGCATAGGGACTACAATACTTCATCATTACTTTCTTTGTTAATGATATATGTTGCTCATTTTTCAAAAGCAAGCCATGTGAGGAAACAAAAAAATATTTGAAAATGAAAACAAAAAACTAGGTAATATTTTCTTTAAATGGTTATTATGAAATATATTTCATAATCCTTGATATTTTCCTTAAAAAATTATAATATCTAAGGACCTCAATTCTTTTCATCGTGATAGCCTTAATAACTGAATAGACTGAATCTTTCAACTTGGTGTTCCTTTTTACTTCTAAAAGATAAACTATAATTGCTATACTTTGAATCTTTCAAGTACAATTAAAAGTCATTTAAAACATATATACCAGGCAATACTATAGATTATGTCATATTATAAGATTCTATTTTACTATGACTTGTATAAGAAAATCATATATTTTTGTATTATCTGTATGTATACATGTAGAGATATAGATTGATACATCATAAATGATTATAAATATATACACATAGATAAAATGTATTTAAATATATATACATGTAAAATATAAACATTCACATACAATTATATCTATATACTTCAATATATGTACATGTACATACACATATACACACTGATATATTCTGACACAATTACTCCCATGACTAAAATATATATGTTAAAATATATAAGTTTATTTTAGGTTCATTTTAAATAAAATCTCATTAGGGTATTCACAAAGAGCCAGACTTTCTATTAAAGAATAAAGTTACAAAATGAATTTCTTGTTGGCAAATTTCTGTGGCTTCCTATGTAAATGTCTTAGAGTGTGCTTTGTCTCAGATTCTAATTCTTATTAAAATTAAGTAACAAAAATTATTTCTGTTTTTGAATTCCTGTATATATCTACATCTATCTCCCCAATTTATAGGATAAAGTGACAGAGTCAACATATCATATCCTTTGAAAACTCCACAGTGTCATAAAATATGACTTGCAATGTTAATTCCATAATAAGAAATTCAGTTCTCAGTTATTTGTACTAATGCAGGAAGCAGATATGAATAACCCCAAATCAATTTGTATTCATCCAGAGAGAATGTTTGAATTGATATTAGAATGTGTAAGTGTTGAAGATCTGGAAACTCATTTAACACAATATAACAACAAGAACAAGAACATAATTAGAAGTTGCTAAGTTGTCAAATATCTTCATCTTCTCCAATACACAATTACTCCTTGAAATCTCTCAGCAGGAAATGCTTTGTTTTCTCAATTTTTCTTGTAATGTTTTCTTGAAGTGAAGCCTTCCTTAAGTATTTGTGATTTATATTCCTTCTAGGTCTGCAAAGAAAATCTTTTAAACTGCAAATATTCAAAAGAAAACAGAATAAATTGAGATATCCATAAGTGAAATATTAATTACAGTGGAAGTCTGGAAATAATTATAATGGAGAACTAAAACAATGCACTGCAACAAACCATTCTTATAGCACCCAAAATAGTAATGAAAAAATGTGATAATATAAAAAGGCTTCCGTGAAAGTATATCTTGCAACTTTAGAGATATGGATATACATACTATTCATTAACATTAAGAATGTATATGTTAACTACTAATAAGAACAGAAAAAAAGTGGGGAAGATGGATAAATGTTAATTTCTATAATAAAACTACTCAATAGAACATAATATTTTAAATGCTTCAGAAGGCAAATCAAGCCTAAAATACTGAATACGGAGAAACAAAGTAAACAAACTGTAGCAATCATATGTGATAAAATTGGAAAGACCAGGGCACCTGGGTGGCTCAGTGGTTGAGCCTCTGCCTTCTGCTGGGGTTGTGATCCCGGGGTCCCGGAATCAGGCTTTGCATAGAGCTTCCTGCTCAGTGGGAAGTCTGTTTGTCCCTCTCTCTGCTCCTCTCCCCCATTTCTTCTCTCTATATATGTAATGAATATATAAAATCTTAAAAAAAAATTAGAAAGACCAGATTTGGGACGGCTGGGTTGCTCAGCAGTTAAGTGTGTGCCTTTGGTTAAGGGCATGATCCTGGAGTCATGGGATCGAGTCCTCCTACATGGGGCTCCCTGCATGGAGCCTGCTTCTCCCTCTGCCTATGTCTCTGCCTCTCTCTCTCTCTCTGTTTCTCATGAATAAATAAAATACAAAATCTTAAAAGGAAAAAAAAAAAAAAGAAAGACCAAATTCTTAGCATCTTAACCTGGCAAATCAGCCAAAGAACCAAAAAGCACCAACTCTTATTTATAAAAAGAATATGATAAAATATATGTCTGACAATTAAATATAGTGTTTATAAAATGTTGGTGTAAAAATAGTAGGCCACTTTCAAACCACAAATTCTGAATTCTTAATATCTAGGTTCTTCTTTGTTTTCTTTTAACTCATTCAAATTTCCCAGTCTACGGAACTTCTCTATCTCCTGCTCCCTTCTTTCTTTTTTTACTTATTGTATGTGAAATATGGTCTTCTGGTTCAAGACTAATCCCAATAAGATTACCTTATGTGCCATCCTTACTATTTCAGAGCTCTGAAACTTTACTTATCCTGTCTGACATTCTCTTTGAATGAATCACAACAATGAGAATGAGCAATTAATTTTGCAATTACTAAATTTATATATGATTGACTTTCCTACTTGACGTTTTCTTACATTTCTACTCTTCAGAATTGTACTGTCACACACAATGAAAATGATCAAAAAGTGCTCATAGATTGTAATTTTCCCATTGTAAGTAATTTCCAAGTGTTTTTTTCTTTGTGCTTCTTAGTTTATAAGAAGTTAATCAATTTCACATACATTTTGGCTTTTTAATGTCTTTTCTAGAAAAAATGTCTTTTCAAATCCTCTATTTTTAAATTAGTATATTTATTATTTTGTTATTGAGTAGTATGAGTTTCTTATGTATTTGGGATATTAAGCACTTATCATATATGTAGTCTGCAAATATTTTCTGCCATTTCATAGGTGGCCTTTTCATTTTGTTAATAGTTTGCTTTGCTGAACCAAGGTTGCTTTGCTTGATGTAATCCACTTGTTTATTTTTGCTTTTGGTGCCAAATTAAAGAAAAAAATCATTGCCAAGACTAATCTCAATGAGCTTACACCTTATGTTTTCTTCTAGGAATTTACCATTTCATGTCATATGTTCAAGTCCTACAACCATTTTGAGTTGATCTTTGGAAATGATGTAAGATAGTGATACAGTGTCATTCCTTTGCATATGGCAGCCCAGTTTTCCCAACAGCATTTATTGAAGAGACTCTTCTTTCCCCATTGTATATTCTTGGCTTTTGTTTTTAACAAATGGTCCATATATGCTTGGGGTTATTTCTAGGTTTTCTATTCTGTTGTATTAATTTATATATCTATTCTTTCATGGATACCGCACTGTCTTGATTACTGTAGCTTTATAGTAGCTCTTAAAGTTAGAGTATGTCAATCCTCCAACTTTGTTCTTCTCCTTCAATATTGTACCGGCTATTCTTGGTTTCTTGCCTCTCTATTTATACTTTAGGATCAGTTTGTTGATATCATCAAAACTTGCTGGGGTTTTGATTAAGATTACATTGAATCTATAGATCAAACTGGGAAGAAATGGCATCTTGACAATTTTGAAACTTTCTATCTGTGAACATGGAATATTTCCATATTTATTCAGTTCTTCCATTTTCACTCATCAGAGGTTTTGTAGTTTCCTACTTATAGATCTTATATATACTTTGTTATAGCTATTCCGTTTCATTTTCAGAGTACTAATGTAAATTATATTGCATGTGTATGTTATACCTCTTATAGTTGTCATTCAGTCCTTAAATATTTTATTCTCTTTGTTTTCATTACATTTACGTTTTACCAGTTTCTATTAGGGTATCCTCAAACATAGAGATTCTTCCCTCAACTGTGTCCAGTCCACTGCTAAGCCCATCAAAGGCATTCTTCGTTTGCTACTGTCCTTGAGGCAGCTTTCAGATGTGGACTCCATCATATCAAGGAGAAGAAGGATCTCCATAAGTAAAAACGCTGGACTTCTAAAGTAAATATATGCAATTTCAACCCACCGCTTCCTTTCTTTTAGGTATCAACATTGTTATTAAGTTAAAATAACAAAATAAACTATCTCAACATGTTGAAGACCTTTAGATACAGAATCTGAGTTCACATTAATACCTGAAGCCAAAAGGGTCTTAATGATTGCTTTTAGGAGTATATACAGACAATGTAAAAAAAAATGTATTACTAACTCAAATATGGCCCACAGATTTTTCTACCTCAGGTAATAATAATATTACCATTACCAAGATATATAATGCTTACAACATACTTAGTTAGTAGTTGGGAAAAGCTACATTTATCCTTAGATTGTGGGATTAAACACTACTATAATGGAAAGCCAAATAAAAGACACTGAAATTGTCCTACTCTGGCCAAGATTGTAAATAAAATACCATATTTTGGGAAGGGTGGTTTAGAGTTCACTATCATTCTTAAAACCTTAAAAGATTCAAAAGAGAGTCCTCATCCTATTTCTTTTATTTTTTATTTTATTTTTTTATTTTTCTATTCCCTTTATTTCATCAATCTGATCCTTAAAAAAAAAAAGGAATAAAGATGTTTGTTTAAAAGAAAGATTTTAAAAGAAGACTGTAGACTACTAGAAACTCAATCAAGTAGTAGCCATATTTGTAATAGTTGCCATATTGTGATATCTTTGTTAGATTATTACTCAGTTATATTGTGTGTCCTTTAAACTGGCAAATGTGTTGTTTTCTATGTCCATCAAAAATGAAGACCAGAAATAGTTTTTATTCATATGATTCGGATAACAATATACATTTATAGTTTTCCTTAGGGCTTTTATTTAACCCCCTCATCCAATATCATAATGTATTCTGAAAGGACATAAAACATTTGTATTTTAAGCAAGACATCATAATATATTATGTAATCCTCTATGGTGACTCCAACGTGTTAATGTACTAGATTTTAAAAGGCATCAAGACAATTAAAAACTTTGATAAGACACATGCTACATAAAGGAGAGATGAAAACCAAAAGTGTTTTATGGATGTACCACATCAGTGAATATTTTGTAGGGCAATGGTCTATTATATATGGGAATGCTGGGGCAGTTCTTGCAAAGTACAAATTATGCTATTGCACACTTCCCATCCTTAGTAACAACAACAACAAAATACCTCTTTGAGGTCTGAAGACAGTATATTCCACACTTAATCTTTTTACTAAATAACAACAACAACAACAACAAACAACTGTAGCTCTGATTTGGATCTAGAGTAGAAAAGTTTTCCTATGCCTAGATTGAAAAACAAAACAACAAAAAAAAAAAACAGAAATCACATGAATTGGGATGCCTGAGTGGCTCAGTGGTTGAACGTCTGGCCTTGGCTCAAGGCATGATCTTGCAGCCAGAGCAACCTATAGTGAGCCGAGTATCGTCACATCTATTAAATCATAATGTTGAGTGGTCCCGGCAATGAATTGTCATAAAATGAAAATGGTACATATGGGATTGGTCATAATTAGCTCAGAGAAAAGAAATATGCCATGAAATTGCTCACTGGATTGTGACTATTTCTGTTTAAATATTCAATTATCTTTCATGAGATTTATTTTTTTTTTTGAGATTTAAATTCCTAAAAGTGTATATGTTTATCCATGTAGTCACTATTCGCAAAGCTCTCTCTTTGTGTGGATCCAGATTTCCATCTGATGCCCTGTTCCTTCAGCCAAAAGTATTTTCTTTAGCTTTTGTAGGACTTAATAACTTCCCATTATTGAGGCAGGCTCCTTCTTAGACTCTACTCTATGGCCAACGGACCATGAGACTTTCAAGTCAGGCAAGTGGGAAGAGGCACTATTCCCAGCCTTGTGTGAATGTATATCTCTGGCCTTTGGGTAGTTTTTTTCCTGTCATCCAGTAGGTTCTCACTGCATGCGCTGAGTAGAAGCTAAGCTGAGGACTCAATGGAGAAACCTTCACAAGGGTAGGGGAAAGTAAGCTGAAGCAATCCTAGGACACGTGTACTTTACTTCTTGTCTATCAGGGTCACTGCCCTTTGTTGTCTTATGTCCAGTGTTATAAAAATATTGCTTCACATATTTTTCTTTTTTTTTTTCTCCAAATATGACGGCAAATCAGGTCCCTGTTTTTTCCACTATGGCTGGAAGTAAAAGCTCATATGATAGAATTTTGA
The DNA here is from genome assembly GCF_003254725.2 of Canis lupus dingo. Classification (NCBI taxonomy): domain Eukaryota; kingdom Metazoa; phylum Chordata; class Mammalia; order Carnivora; family Canidae; genus Canis; species Canis lupus. Next base: position 9,823,315 of record NC_064261.1, on the reverse strand, counting down.
GCTAGCTCACTTTTAAACTATGGATCAATTTGAGGAGAACTCCTAGATTAACAGTTAAGTTTCTTCTGATCCATGGTACATTGCTGCAGTTATTCTGGTTTAATTTTCCTCACCAATGTTTCTTATTTTCAGTAGACAGATACTGTACAATTTTGCTAAATTTATTCTGAAGGTTTTTTGTTTATGCTATTAGAAATGGAGGAGTTTTTAAAAATGTATTTTTATTTTCTGACCCCTTATATATTTTTGTATGTTGGCCTTTTGTATTAACTAATTATGTTATGTGATTTCCTTCATCGAGTGAAATGATCAGGAGTTTTTTGGTAATTTTCCTCTCAACGTGAATGAATCATATGTTTCATTTGTTTAAATGTGAAAACAATCTCATATTGCTTCAAAAAATCCATTTGGTAAGGATTTAAGATAATTTTTACACCATCTTGAATGAATTAGCTAAAATTTTGTCAAGGTACTCTGTCTTTATGTTCATGAAGGCTATTGTTTCTAGTTTTTTTTAAAAAACATATATATATATATATAAATATATATTATGATTAAAATATATATACTAAAGATATATAAATATATACTAGATATATATATATATATTAAAATAACTATATGTAGTTTCTATATATTTTAAGAAATATGGGGCAGCCCGGGTGGCTCAGCGGTTTGGCGCCGCCTTCGGCCCGGGGCCTGATCCTGGAGACCTGGGTTCGAGTCCCGCATTGGGCTCCCCGCGTGGAGCCTGCTTCTCCCTCTGCCTGTGTCTGCCTCTCTCTCTCTCTCTCTCTCCCTCTCTGTGTCTATCATGAATAAATAAACAAAATCTTAAAAATAAAAAAAAGAAATATGTATATTTTAAAATATATAAAAATCATGAAATCATGCATAGTTATTTTAAAATATATACTTATATATATTTTATACACACACATATATATATTTGGGGAAGGGAGGGATTAATAGGCAAAATACAAGATTTTTAGGACAGTAAAAATATTCTGAATGATACTCTAGTAGTGAATTCATATTATAATTTGAATTATAATAAACCTATAAAATGACAACAGCGATGTAAACTATGGACTTTGAGTGATTATGATGTATCAATATCTGCTCATCTCTTGTAACAACTGGACAGATTAATACACTGAAACAGTATTAATTATTTTCAAGATATTTGTTATTTATTATCATTTTTCTTTTTTTAGCTAAATTTTTATATTTTCTCAGACATAATGTCATTAAATACCTATGCAATTTAGTGTATATCTAAAAGATGACATGGATTTTCTACAAAGTTACTGTAATACTACCATACTTAATAAAACTAAAAATAGGGGCCCCTGGGTGGCTCAGTGGTTGAGCATCTGCCTTCTACTCAGGTCATGATCCTGGGGTTCTGGATCGAGTTCTGCATCAGACTCCCACAGGGAGCTTGCTTCTCCCTCTGCCTGTGTCTTTGTCAATCTCTCTATGTCTATCGTGAATAATTAAATAATCTTAAAAAAATAAAATAAAATTAGGAATAAAATGTCATTTAAAAAATGTCATTTTTTCTTATAGCAGGTTTATATTCAAATTTCTTCCACTCTATTAAAGATGACATTTTAGGCTTTAATATTTTTTTTCTCATCATTAAGATCCAAAATCTGTACATTATATTTGCTTATTAGATTGCTTGTCTCTTTTTAACTAAGAGAGTCCTTCCTATTTTCTGCAATTGACACATGATTTGCTCCTTCAACATATATATATGTGTGTGTATATATATATATATACACACACATATATATTTATTTATTTAAGGTTTTTTAAATTAGTTGAGAGAGAGAGACAGAGCACAAGAGAGCACAAGCAGGAGGAGAGAGGCCTAGGGAGAGGGAGAGGGAGAAGCAGACTCTCTGATGAGCAGGGAACTAGATGTTCATGCTACGTTCAATCCCAGGATCTTGGGATCATGATCAGAGCAAAGACAGATGCTTAACTAACTTTACCCAGCCACCCTGTATATAAAATATTATCAAAGAAATATATTGTAAAGTATAATTTTAAATATTTTCTGTAATATAAATTTAGTTTTGCTTGACAGTTTCTTGTATTATATGGATCTCCTTTGCCTGACTCCTATATCACTTTCTCTTGAGTCCTTTTGTAATCTCTATGATTTTATTTTTTGTTTTACTATTTCATTTCACCTCACATATTTTTATTATTTTTTGAAGATTTCATTTATTTGTTCATGATAGACACAGAAGCCCAATGCAAGACTCAATCCCAGGACTCTGGGATCATACCTGAGCCATAGGCAGGTGCCCTCACTTCATATATTTTCTATCAGTTGTTTTCTGTGATTTCAGTTTGTTGTTGCATAGCTTCTAATTTAGTTTTTTTATTATTATATTTCTTTCTATCTTCCTTTTTCTCCCCCAGATATCTGGTTCAGGGAAATTTTAATCAGTTTATGTCCTGAATGAAGGATAATATTTACACCTACTCAAATATATATTGAGATTTATATATTCTTCTATGTATGCCAGACAAAAACAAAACAGTATCTTCTTTTTCTGAAATTACATGGTATTTTTTTTTCAACTTTCTGGCAGGCTACACTTATGACTCTTCTTATCATCTTTACTAAACTGGAAATACTACCAGGCAGGGGGCCATTTGCTGTATCTTTTCATACTGTTCTGCTCACAGAAGAATGTATAAGTTGTGTAATATTTGTTAAATAAAGATATAAAACATGGGAAAATATGTGAAGAGTGCTATTACTGCACGTGTGCCCTCAATATACTAAATAAATACGTTTATGCTACAATAGTTTTAGAAATTATATATGTGAAATTTAAAACTTTACTCTTGAATTACTGTTATACATGGTGATTACAGTCATAGGCTACCTTCCTTTCATGATTAAAATTCTTTAATCGCAGAGAATAAAATATAAATTCCTTAACCTAGTAGAAAAAGTCCTAAAAGATCTGCCCACACCCACGTCTGTGATTTCCTTATGCCTTTCTTGCACTTAGCTTTAACTCCAACTCTCTGATTTCATATGTCAAATGTATTGTTCAAGTAGCCCAGTAGATGTTCGCTATCTGGATTATTCATATCGACAGTGTCCAGCATATATTTAAATTAATTATGTCCTAAACATTCACATAGTCTATCTTGAAAAAGGATATCTGGACAATTTCAATGAAACTCTCAATTGAGATGAGTCAAACAGAATAAGAGATAAAAATAATTAGCAAGTGACTAGGTAATTGCACAAAAATTCATGTTATTACACAATATACACTTGATATTTTAGAACTATTTTTAAGCAATCTCTACACCCAACTTGGGGCTTGAATTCACGACCCCAAGGTGAGATCAACTCACATGCTCTACTGACTATGCCAACCAGGCACACCCTAAAACTATGATTTTAGATATCACCTTCTGAGGAAAATCTTATGTGTTAAAGAATGACTATTTTTTTTTCTACTGAACCCATATTATTTTTGATATGTAAACCAGAGGAAAGAAAATTTTTCCTGTGAATCTTATAAAAGAAAAAATTGTATATTGTAGTGACTTATGTGTTCAACAACATTATAACAGTAAATGATCTTCAGGGGATATTTCTTAAATATTTTCATAATATGAACCAATGGCATTGTGCCAAAGTATGGTTCAGTTCAAACAATTCTACATAACATCTATACATACAGACCATGGAGTTTGTTGATGAATTTGCTTAATTCATAGATAAATTAAGCATAATAAGACCAATGAATGGATTAAATATTCTTCCATTATATTTCTATATTTTCCCTTTGGAAATTTTATAAAACAGTCATTAAGAAATTTCTGTTACACACCCTGTCTGTGCCTAGAAATTATTCCAGGGTAGATAGTGAACATGAAACACAAGTCCCTACTTCCTGGAAGCTCATATTAAAATGAAAGTTTGAACGGGGGCACCTGGAGGCTCAGTCAGTTACATGTCCAATTCTTAATTTTGACTCAGGTCATGATCTCAGGGTCATAAAATCAAAGCCCGCATGGAGCTCCTCGCTGCATGTATAGCCTGCTTAAGATTTTTTCTCTCAAAAAAAAAAAAAAAAAGATTTTTTTCTCTCCCTCTTCCTTGGCCTCTTCCCACTTGCTGGTGCTCAATAAATAAATAAATAAATAAATAAATAAATAAATAAGATGAATGTGTGAAAGGAACAAATAACCAAACAGATGGACCAACAAGTAGCAGTAAATAACCAATGCTAGAGAGAAAATTAAAATAGTGACTTGGTGATTGGTTTTTGTTGAGTAATTACAGTGGGTCTCTCTGAGTATGAGACTTACATGAACCAGAAATTTAAGTAATAAAAGAGATCTAGGAATATAGCAACAGAGAAAGAATAATCCAGAGAGCGAACATCTACTGGGCTACTTGAACAATACATTTGACATATGAAATCAGAGAGGTTGGAGTTAAAGCTAAGTGCAAGAAAGGCATAAGGAAATCACAGACGTGGGTGTGGGCAGATCTTTTAGGACTTTTTCTACTAGGTTAAGGAATTTATATTTTATTCTCTGCGATTAAAGAATTTTAATCATGAAAGGAAGGTAGCCTATGACTGTAATCACCATGTATAACAGTAATTCAAGAGTAAAGTTTTAAATTTCACATATATAATTTCTAAAACTATTGTAGCATAAACGTATTTATTTAGTATATTGAGGGCACACGTGCAGTAATAGCACTCTTCACATATTTTCCCATGTTTTATATCTTTATTTAACAAATATTACACAACTTATACATTCTTCTGTGAGCAGAACAGTATGAAAAGATACAGCAAATGGCCCCCTGCCTGGTAGTATTTCCAGTTTAGTAAAGATGATAAGAAGAGTCATAAGTGTAGCCTGCCAGAAAGTTGAAAAAAAAAATACCATGTAATTTCAGAAAAAGAAGATACTGTTTTGTTTTTGTCTGGCATACATAGAAGAATATATAAATCTCAATATATATTTGAGTAGGTGTAAATATTATCCTTCATTCAGGACATAAACTGATTAAAATTTCCCTGAACCAGATATCTGGGGGAGAAAAAGGAAGATAGAAAGAAATATAATAATAAAAAAACTAAATTAGAAGCTATGCAACAACAAACTGAAATCACAGAAAACAACTGATAGAAAATATATGAAGTGAGGGCACCTGCCTATGGCTCAGGTATGATCCCAGAGTCCTGGGATTGAGTCTTGCATTGGGCTTCTGTGTCTATCATGAACAAATAAATGAAATCTTCAAAAAATAATAAAAATATGTGAGGTGAAATGAAATAGTAAAACAAAAAATCATAGAGATTACAAAAGGACTCAAGAGAAAGTGATATAGGAGTCAGGCAAAGGAGATCCATATAATACAAGAAACTGTCAAGCAAAACTAAATTTATATTACAGAAAATATTTAAAATTATACTTTACAATATATTTCTTTGATAATATTTTATATACAGGGTGGCTGGGTAAAGTTAGTTAAGCATCTGTCTTTGCTCTGATCATGATCCCAAGATCCTGGGATTGAACGTAGCATGAACATCTAGTTCCCTGCTCATCAGAGAGTCTGCTTCTCCCTCTCCCTCTCCCTAGGCCTCTCTCCTCCTGCTTGTGCTCCCTTGTGCTCTGTCTCTCTCTCTCTCAACTAATTTAAAAAACCTTAAATAAATAAATATATATGTGTGTGTATATATATATATATACACACACATATATATGTTGAAGGAGCAAATCATGTGTCAATTGCAGAAAATAGGAAGGACTCTCTTAGTTAAAAAGAGACAAGCAATCTAATAAGCAAATATAATGTACAGATTTTGGATCTTGATGAGAAAAAAATAGCTCTGAAATGAAAAATAGATGAGAGTATAAGCATATTTCTGAGTAAATGTAGTCTTTATTTTAAAATTAGTTAAAATTATCAAATGTGTTACATATCTTCAATTATAAGATTACTGCATTTATTTTTCCATTGTAACTGAGTATTGCTTCTGTTGTCAAAGCAAGCAAAATCACAATTGTTACTAGGTTGACATTTCATACACCACACTGTGCATGCAACATAACTCTCTTTCAATTCTGAAATTAAGCAATTGTATAACACTATACATCTACATATAGTCTATAGTCCATATATTTTAATCAGTTCACAAAATTTAAAGACAATGAAAATTATATATATATATATATATTAAATAATGGCAGTTCAAATTTAGCATGATGTCGAGAAAATGGTAAGGATAAACAGACCCACAAAGTTCTTTGTTTGTTTGTTTTTCTTATCATTAACAAAGAAATTCTTTCTTTATTTTTTTAAGATTTTTAATTATTCATGAGAGTCACAAAGAGAGAGAGACAGAGACAGAGAGGCGGAGACACAGGCAGAGGGAGAAGCAGGCTCCATGCAGGAGCCTGACGTGGGACTCGATCCGAGGACTCCAGAATCACACCTTAGGCTGAGGGCGGGTGCCAAACCGATGAGCCACCCAGGGATCCCCTAAAATGGCCCATATAAAACAGATGCAACATCTAAACATAAAAATTTTATAACTGATAATGTTATATTTCTTATTTGCTTCCTAAAAGCATCCATAAGGTTTATTTCAAATCAATCTTTCTTTAGAATAGTTCCATTCATTCAGAAATATTATTTTAAATTATCAAATTTTAGATTTGAAATGGAAATATTTTGGAAAAAAGTCCTCAAATCTAAAAATCATATGATATTTCTTAATGGTTCATTTTTTCCTATTACATTATGTATGACACATGAATTTACTTTGATAATGACAAAGAAGTGACTCTAACAGATTTTCTACGTTTGTGCCTAACAAATTATATTACTGAATCTTAGAAGGAATGTCATTTCCAGAAAAGATGCTACAGGCCATAAACAAAAATAGGATTTCTTGTGAAGATGATTTTCCACAATATGTTCTAAAAGAAGAGTGAGGGGGTCCCTAGGGTGGCTCAGTTGCTTAAGCATCCAGGTCTTGATCTTGGGGTTGTAGGTTCGGGCCCTGAGTTGGACTCCATGCTGGGCATGGAGCATAGTTTTTTAAATAAATACATAAATACATTAATACACAAATAAATAAATAATAAAAACAAAAATTTCCCCTCTGTGGTCATGTAATTATTCAAAAGCAAATAGTGAATTTGTCTATCTTGGTGTGTATCATCTTTACCATAGTTATAGGATTTTTTGCTGAGATTCTCAGGATTTTCTTAAAGGGAACTGAAAAAAGCATATGACATTTTTTTAAGATTTTATTTATTTATTCATGATAGACACACAGAGAGAGAGAGAGAGGCAGAGACATAAGCAGAGGGAGAAGCAGGCTCCATGCATGGAGTCTGATGTGGGACTCAATCCCAGGACTCCAGGATCTCGCCCTGGGCCAAAGGCAGGCGCTAAACCGCTGAGCCACCCAGGGATCCCCTATGACATTATTTTTAATGACAATCTTCTCTCTCATAATTATCAGTGTCTACGATAAGTTTTGGCTATATTATAAGAATAAATTGACTAAACTTTATACTTTTCCTGGTATACCACAGGGCAGATATTAATGGAGATAAAAGTTAGGTACTAGTCTTTGTGTAAATTATATGTAATTTATATGTTTTTTTTTTTTTAGATTAAGTTAACTAGTCCTTGAAAATGTTAAGAAATTAAGAAATTTTGGGACGTCTGGGTGGCTCAGCAGTTGAGCATCTGCCTTTGGCTCAGGGCATAATCCCGGAGTCCTGGGATCGAGCCCCACATCGGGCTCCCTGCATGGAGCCTGCTCCTCCCTCTGCCTGTGTCTTTGCCTCTTTCTGTGTCTCTCATGAATAAATATATAAAGTCTTAAAAAAAAGAAGATATTTTGATTACGTCTTGCCAAACTATTTGATTTCTTTTCAATTAGTTCAAGTTATTTTTAACTTCCTACAAAGAGGACTTCAAGATTTGTTCTCCAGTTAATCTAAATAATTTAAAATTTTCTCTATAGATTTCAATATTTGCAGCATTGTTTGATAAATCTCTGTTTTCATTATTATCATGAGAGGAACAAAAATTAATATCATAACCTCCTCTCATTTTGCTTCAGCATAGGAAGCTACCATATTTGAGCTTAACTAAAATATTTTTTTAAACTGATCAGATGTTTACTAACTCATATTTTTGTTTGAAATATATCTGGTTCCTAAGTTATTCATCTTTGCCTGAGTTTTATCTTTAAGCTGATAGCTACTAGTTGTCTCTGTAATCAAATCACATCTGATACTTCAAAGAAACTTATGTCATTATCATATCCTTAACTTATATATGCATCTTTTCAAAAATTTTGCTCATTGTTGGTAACCTATTTAAGTGGCATTTACTATATGAAGAGGAAATAGTTCTCATTTAGAAAAGTTCTGTTAAAAAGCAGTTCACCTTTTAAAGAAAATGATAAAGTAAGATGCAACATCATCAGATTCATCTCAGTTAACTTCTGACATTGTGTAAATTGCTTAATTTATTTTCCAGAAGCTAAAGTATTTAAAGATAGTTATTTTAGGCATGTTTAAATGGGTTTAAATGGCTGAGATTATTTCATTCTAAGTGAGTCGGCCTAAAAGAGGAATTCTTAATTGGGAATCCAAAGGTTTGTGTACATATTACTCAGATATCTGTAAACTTGAACTAGGAAGAAAAAATTCTCTATTTTTATTACCTGCAACTGATATTTAACACTTTTTAAAATTAGGATATAAGCACTTGAGTTAGTTGGCTAGTGTGGGATAACAATAACTCTAACATCCAACAGCTGAAACAATAAACATTTCATCTCACAATTTATGTGGGTCAGGAAGCAACGTATGGTTTAACTGAGTGTTTCAGGCTCAGCTGGCAGCCAGGGCTATAATCATCTCAAGGCTTAACTAAGGGACTATCTCCTTTAAAATCATTTTGATAAATAAATAAATAATAAAATCATTAGGAATACAAAAATTTAATAATAATTTAGTGCTTTCTGCCCTCAAGCATGTTGTTTCATAAATATAATAGAACTAAAGATATACATAACATATTTACTCTTTGCTATGTAAAGCATTGTGTATTTGTTTTAAAATTAAACATTGTTATTAAAGTCCTACAATTGGATAGATTCTCCCTACTTAAAAATAATTTAAATAGATGAATAAATGTCTCCTATTGCGACTTTCAATTTTAAAATAACAACTTCTATAAAGGTACATCCTTTTTATGTTTTGAAACTGCCCATAGGTACATAACGGAGCATGTCTCATATCTTCTTGATGGTTTTCATTTCATTTCATTTCTGTAGAATAAAATATGCTTCTAGATTAGTGTCTTTTTTTTTAAATGATAGCTTTTCCATATTGTTTTCTATCCCAAATGACAGAATATTTGTCTTGGTGTCTGAGCTCTGGTTGTGCAAGTTCTGCTGTCTCAGTTGTGAAAAAGCAACAGTGAGGAATTCCAACTTTGGTAAAATACAGTAGACATCCTCTTCCCTGTTCTTCTGATCAAGTACAACTGAACATCCTTGAGATTGCATTTATCTTAAAAATGAATAATAATTATAAGATCAAAAGATAGGAAAAGTAGGCTAAGGGGTACATGGACATCTGGCAGAAACAAGTTGAAAGAAATGAGATGGCAATACTCCTTCTGCCTGCATGGTGTCAGAGGAAGTCAGCTCAAACAGAAGGAGTAAATAAGATCCAGGTACTCATGAAATGATAGCCAAAGTGTCCAGCATGCAATTTTAATCAATTGTTATAGCAAGAACCATGAAGACCTCAAAATGAATGAAAAAAAAAAAAAAAAAGAAAGAAAGAAAAGAAAATCTGTGGATGCAAACACTAAAATGAATTATCCAGCAAAAATTGTAAGGCAGGTTTCATAAAAATGGTTTTATGCACAATTTCAAACACAGATAAGATAAATTTAAAAATCTTGGCAAATAGTGGCACCTCTGTGGTGTCTACCTTTGGCTCAGGTCATGATGCTGGGATCCGGGATCCCAGGATCGAGTCCCACATCAGGCTCCCTACAGGGAGCCTGCTTCTCCTTTTGCCTATGTCCCTGCCTCTCTCCCTGTGTCTCTCATGAATAAATAAATCTTTCAAAAAATAAAAATAAAAAAATACCAATCTTGTCAAATAAATCAAAAGTCTCAGTAGAAAAATAAAAGATACAATAATGAAGAAATAAATGGAAAATTTATTTTTTTCCAAATGGAAAATTAAAAAATGAAACATACTATAGGCAAAAAACAGAACAAATCAAAAACAAAATAAAACCAAAAACTAGGGAACCCTGGGTGGCGCAGCGGTTTAGCGCCTGCCTTTGGCCCAGGGCGCGATCCTGGAGACCCGGGATCGAATCCCACGTCGGGCTCCCGGGGCATAGAGCCTGCTTCTCCCTCTGCCTGTGTCTCTGCCTTTCTCTGTCTCTCTCTCTGTGTGACTATCATAAAAATATTAAAAAAAAAAACTAAACTAAATCAATGGATTGGCTCAATATCAGAATGGAGGGACACAGAATATCAAACCGTGAACTGAAGTATATAAAAAAGAAATTATCCGATCTAAACAGGAATAAAAATAACTGGTAAAGGAAAAAAAAAAATACAAGGCTCCATAGACCTGTGGGACTATAAAAAAGATCTGTCATTTAAAAGATCTATTATAGGATGCCTGGGTGGCTCAACTGGTTAAATGTCTGCCTTTGGCTCAGTTCATGACACCAGGGTCCTTGGGTCAAGCCCCAAATCAGGCTCTCTGATCAGCAGAGAGCCTGTTTCTCCCTCTCCTGCTGCTCCTCCTGCTTGTGCTTCCCTCCACCCCCTCTCAAAACAAAACAAAACAAAACACCTTAAAGACATCTATCATTTAAAAGATCTACAGCTACTAATAATGTAATTTGCATTCAATCATAATTTAGTGTTAATTCTTCTATGTGCTATGAAACAGAAGTGTTTCAAAAGATTTCTTATGGATTATCCTTAGAAAACAAAAATTATTAGAAAGTGCTATTTATCTTTACTTTAAACTGCATTCTATTGCACTCAGCAATTGGCGTATTGATTGCTTGGCAACTTGGCAGAGCGTTACATTCTAAATGAGGAGCTTAGAATTTCCAGACTTTTGGTTTAGCTGCCTGTTCCACCTATCTAAAATTTAAATCAGTATCTATTTGCATCAGTTTTTTAGGAAAAAACAATTGCAACCTATAGTATATTGTGGTTTTTCCAATTGAGGAGCAAAATGAAAGAAAGCACTGTCAAATGGAATTTGGCACTCCAGAGATTTTGCTACCTTCCTTCAAAAAAAGAAAAAAAATCAGATTCATTAAAAAAGAAAGAACAGCATGAGTGCCTTTCTACTTACCTTCCTTACTTTAGAAACATAAATCGAAAAGAAACCAGCTACTTGGATTATAAGAGTGATGTTGTTTTAAAATTTGCCTAAATTGAAATAATGGGGAGGGGACTTTTACAAAACAATACAGTTTGTGTTTCTCTGTTTTACAGTTTAGATTAGTTTTTAGAACCAATAGTGAAGTGATAGGAAAGCAATGCTGCAAATTATTTTAAAAAGCTATAAAATAACAATTATTACTGCTATGATGAGGATATAATATTACCTGTAACATAATGTTTCACTATATATCCTCTCAGGACCTTTGATAGTAATTATAGTGGTTGGTCTTAGATAGGTGTCAAAACTAACTTCAGATAAGTGTTGATGTTTTCAGTTTTCTTTAGAAGTGAAATAGAAATTTAGCCTAGTTGATAAATTTAAAATAACAATTAAATTCAAAGTAAATGCCTTACATTTAAAAGCAGTCAGGATGACACCATTTGTAATACAATGGCATTAAAGGACACTTGTTATACACTCCATGTGCCAGGTGCAAAAATGGTATACTTTTTTCATTTTAATTAAAAATTGCAGTAAATCCTCTTTTAATACACTGTTTATTACATGTAAAATATCTCCAACTCAATTATATTTTTACGATCCTTTTTATTCTTTTTGAATACGAGCTAACTTGTTCTATGAATACCAGCTTACTGTTCTATTTCAACATTAATTTATAGGTAGAATGATTATGAATTTTATATTAAATAAAAACATTTTTTTCTAAATTTGAAGTTAATGAAACCAGAAAAATCAATGGAAATATTATGTTACTTAGCCATCCAGAATGCCTAATTAACTAATGAATCTCTCACAATTCTCTTGAGGAAAAGTGATTTCAAGAGAAAATTTTGTAGGCTGGTAAAACACTTGGCAAAATCTGAAATTACATATTTATACTTCTTGCAGAAGATATACAATACATCATAAGTTTAACTCTAGTTGTGTAAAATAATAATGAAGTTTAAACTAAAATGTAACCATATGTCATTCATACTTAAGAACTCATTGTTTTGTATGTCCACTAAATTCTCATTAATTTATCCATTCCTCCCAATACTCACCATATTTTGAATCTGTGAGTGTCTGAATGTAAATTTCTCATGAGAATTCTGAGAAATTGAATATAGATACAGATGACCATTAGATATATAAAATATCAGTTCCTTAAGTGAAAAAATAACATTTTTTAAAAATCATATTGTTCTACTTATCTAACTTAGAAAAGTTAGGTTAGGGTAGGTTATGCTGTAGTAGCAAATAAACCCCAATATGGCAGGGCCATACCACAATAAATGGTTCATTTCTCTCTTATGTCACAATCTAAGCATGTTAGTTGGGTTTCCCATCCAGTAGGATTTCAGGGTTCTACATTGGTTATGGTGTATCCAGCTAACAAAAAACCAAGAACACAGGGCCTCATAACAGGTCTTAGACATGTAGCCTGGAACCATCATTGTACCCATGTTCTCTTGGCCAAGATTCAGTCTCATGACTTTATGTGTTAGTAAAACTGAAAAATGTAGTTTATCTCCATGCTCGTGAAAGAAAATATAATGTGTCTCGTGAATTCATAGCATTGTATCAGTTTCACTGGCAAGCTCACAAATAGACTTGCCTAACTCTGCCAAGTTGTTTACTGAATTATTTCATGGAGTAGTTACACATTTGGTAGTGTGGTGGAATTGCAGATTCATCACCAATCTCTATGTAAAATGCCAACATGCACTACATCAGCATTTCTTCTAGTGATAACCAACCTATCATTATTTTTAGGCAAGCAATAATCTGCTCCTGCCTCCAAATCCATACAAACACTCAGACTATTAATCTTCTGTATATTAAAGGTACATTTTCTCAAGCGAGCTTTTTTTTTCTCAAAGTGAACTTGTTATTTTCCATCTCCCTTTAGACAAAGTATATATGTATGTGCCTAAATATATTCATCTTTAAACACTGATGATAAATAAAATAGAAATATGTACATTTCGTCAAGAAGACTATTAGCTCTTTAAAGGTAAGAGTTAAGCTTTAAAATCTTTATATCACAGGATTGGCAAATTTTAAACTCATATAATTTCCCCAAAATGAAAAACTGATGGCTCATGTGTAAGTAGTTGGTCCTTTAAGTCATATATACAGTCCAGTATGATAAGTTACCTGCCCACCCTCTAGCATAAATCAGTGATATTTGTCTCCTCTCTCGACACATTATATTCTTCATTTAAGCACATTAAATGTCCCTTTCCCCTCAGAACTTTTAAGCATGCCATTGTCTTTTCCAGAATACTCCATTGGCACCCTCATAATCATAATTCTTTGTTTGTTTAGATGTTTGTGTATATTATATAGACAGAAATATCATATCATATCACATCATATAGCTTTTCCTAATACATCCTTCCTCTTGTGCCATTTCTTACGCCACTCCACCTACAAGGTTAAGTAATCATTCAATAAGTTGTACTTTACATAATATTTATCACAATTAAATCCATTAAGTGCTCATGCATGTTCATCTGTTTATTGAGAATCTTATCCATAAAACTAGTAATGCCTATATATATCTCCCTCATACGTATCCTCAGGAAATAACATGGCACATGACATATATTAGGCACTAAATAAACATCTGTAGAATCAGTGGACAGGAAATAGGTATCTTTTTTTTTTTTTCCCTTGCACATTGTATCCATATATACTAAAATAAGGAGGTTGGGTACATGTAAGAAAGATACAATTATGCAAACATAATTTCAAGTCTTTGGCACAGTTGACCAAAAGCTTACTTTACAAACACATGGGCATTTGTATACACACATGCACCCACTTGATTTTCTCCCTAATTAAAAAAAAAAATTCTCTCTAATTTCTCATTTAAGAAATGTAAAGATTGCCTACCCAGGAGAACACATGAAAACTTTAGGTGATAATCTAACAAATGTGACTCAAATGTTATCTTCATACCTCTATCTGAACTCACAAACATCTTCAAATAGAAAATAATAATTGAATCAGTTTCTTTTTTAAAGATTTTATCTATTTATTCATGAGAGATATAGAGAGAGGCAGAGACATAGGCAGAGGGAGAAGTAGGCTCCCTGCAAGAAGCTTGATGTGGGACTCGATCCCAGACCCCGGGATCACACTCTGAATCAAAGGCACTCAACTGCTAAGCCACTCAGGCATCCCTGAACCAGTTTCTAAAGATAAAATCATGCATATATCAGATCACATTTATTTCATACTTATTTTTTTTTAATTCAAGATAAGTATATCAAGTCAAAGACCATATTTAAATGCTGGTTTTTAAAACAGCTATCTGATCTCATCTGGATTCACTCGGCATCCACGGTTAGCTGTGGGTCATGTAGGCTGCTGTTTGTCTTGGTGTTTTTTCTCACTTATTTAGGAAATAGATGCTCTAATGGTTCAGGAAGCCAAGAGTGGGTAAAATGAGCTTTCTTCCAAACGGTGTCTTATCTTTCAACAGGTTAGTTCAAGCTAGTTTCTATGGCATGGTCACTGTCCTTAAAACAATGTAGGTCTCTTGAAACTTAGTCTCAAAACTTGTGAAAGATCACTTCCTTCACATTGCATTGGCAAAAGCAAGTCACAAAGCAAGCTCAGACTTAGAAAGTATGGAATCTGACTTTTCTGTTTAAGAGAGGGAGCTGCAAATACACATTGGGTAGGACATCGATACAGGGATAAATAACTGTGGGAAGTTTTGCAATTAATCTACCACAATCCCTCTCACTAACTAAATAGATTACATTTGTTATAGGAAATAAGCTTCCCATCCACTCACCACCAAAGAAAGGAAAAAAAAATACTGCTTCTCTCTAAATCTTCTGTATAGTTAATGTCAAAGAAATTTTTTATCAGACAAAATCAAATAAGCAAGGGAGACTATTTAAGGCTGTTACAATAAGGGAGAGAGATTTAATTCTACTCCACTGACACAAAGTCAGGAGGGTTTTAAGTATGGGGAGAAGCTAGCAGAAAAGTACTGGGACATACTGTGGAGGTAGAGATGGATCAATGGAATGCACTGAACACTTGAGTTATTTCTGAGTTTGCAAATGCTTTTGCCTATGATTATGCTATCTCTGTTTGCTACCTGGCACCCAGGGAATTTAGGCTTGTGCCTCCCACAGAGGCTGGGAGATGGGGCTCTACTCTTGATAATTACATTTGAAAGGGAAGGCCTCAGGTCCTTAAGAAAGATATTTCTTGGATCCCAAATCTAATGAAAAGTGATGTATATACATTTCAAAGGGGGTAAGAAAAAAATGTGCAATGACAAGGCATTAAAGGTAAATGCTCCAAGAAAAGGTAGGGCAGGAGCCTATAGTCAGGAAGATACTTGTCTAATATTTAGTTGAATTGGAGAGCATATTAAAGGTGTCTTGGTCATTAAATATATCCCATTCACCTGATCAACTTCTCTCTCAATTACCTCCTCTAATTACATCATGTGTTGATTCCATCACTTTAAAAACTATTCAAGCCATCTTCTTTCTAATCTCACTGACTGTATGTGTGTATACACACACACACACATATACACACTGTGTATAGACTATATACAGTATATGAACTGGACATACATTGGCTTTACAGTATATATCTTCTTCTAAATCTATTAAAATATTTTAAAATATATTTTGTTTTCAATGCCACATGAATATCATAGGCATAGTAAACATTATTTTATAGTTTCATTGTTAATTTGTTTTAAATAAGTGACTGAATTATTTACATTAGGAAAACAGAAAACCCTACTTTACTTCAATTGGATTTTTTTATTTTGGACTAAATCAGTCAGCACTTTTACTATCATATGCTATTTCTTATAAGTGGAGTAACATTTATCCTCATGAACAAACTTGTAGAAGAAATAAGATTTTGCCATTTAGACTTTGCTCATGAATAAAATGCCTTTAGGGGAAAATAGAAGTGACTTTTTTCTCCCCATCTCCTTACCCAGAATAACAGCTCTACTGACATAAGTGAATTTTTATAAAAAAAAAAATGAAAGAAAGAAAGAAAGAAAAAGACACATTTTGTTTGGAGACAAGTATGAAATATTCCAACCTTAAAGGTGGACTTTTTAGAAAATGGTGAACAGAGAAAACAACGATGTTAATGGGAGAGCAGTTACAGGCTCATCTACGTTGTTAACATAAATTGCATTGCCATAAAATTGTACCATCCTTTTCTACACAGAATCAAGAGCATTTTATCATAACAAAAGACTATTCTTTTCAAACTCAGTGGGAAATAGGCAATAGTGGAATTCTATTAGAATGCACAGTGATAAAGAATTCAGCTCAGCTATGTCTTGTAAATGTACAAGTTAAAAGAAACTTTCTTATAAATGGACTGATCTTCAAAATAGTAATATCATACCTAAAACAAATATACGCTCCATATACCATGGGACTTTGATATATGTACTAATGAACAGGTACAATTCTTATATTAGGACAATTTGGTAAATACCACCTTTGAAATAAAACAGGTCTCCTACTTTATAAAAATACATGAACAAATAATTTTCAATGATGTGTCATCAATGAAAGATCTTCAGAGTAATGGTGTTGTCCCTCCTCTTTATGGTTCTGATAGTTGAACTTGCCACAGACATCCATCCGGTTTTCTGAATAGTCTCATCAGTAATCTATGAACCAGACTTTACATCATAAGGCAAGACATGATCAACATCAGTGAGGTAGTGAAATGCAGTCAATATATCAGCCTTGATGTCATGTTAGTTGTAACCCAGCTCTACAAGGCTGATCATGTTCAAAAGATGAATGTACTTGGATTATTTTAGCAGCTGCTGAAGGTAAGTTATTTTAGCAGCTACCGAAGGTAAGTTAGAGCAAAGAGGATGCTTGTCAATGAATGGTAACAAACAACATTTCAGAGCATAAAAATATTATCGATCAAATTACTGAAAATATTCTGGTACAAATACTCTTTTTTTTTCTTTTTACACTTGATACATTGATATTGCTGCTTTAAAACCAAGATAAGAAATTGTAACTGGACAAACATGCCTTTTCTTTTCTTATTTATTTTATTTTATTTTGAATAACATTTATACTGTACAATCTTAAGCAAGTGGAAGGAAAAAAAAGTTTCTTCTATTATTATTTGAAAGTTACTTCAAACAAATTAACTCTAGCTATCAGATGAAGCTTCAACTATAATTTCTTTCTCATAATTCAGATGTTTCTCAATTCTCTTTAAACAACAATCAAAGACCATCTCTATTACAAACTATCTCTGGTAAAATAAAACTATTAATTTTACTATAAATTATAATACATCTTAAGAAAACAATCCTAGAGCAGCCTGGGAGGCTCAGTGGTTTAATGCCACCTTCAGCCGGGGGTGTGATCCTGGGGACCCAGGATCGAGTTCTGCATAGGGCTCCCTACGTGGGACCTGCTTCTCCCTCTGCCTATGTCTCTGCCTCTCTCTCATGAATAAATAAATAAAATCTTAAAAAAAAAAAAGAAAGAAAACAATCCTAAATCTCTTACATGGTTTTTATGAATTTTAATTAAATGAATCCTGAAGTTCGTATGTTTTTTTTTTTGTATTTGCTTCTTCTACTAAGCACTATATACAGAATATTCATCCCTGTTATTTTGTGTAACAGAAATTTATTTTCATCACCATGTAATATCTTATTGAATAAATATTCCACAATTCATTTTGCTTCCAAGTTTTGCTATTACAAATGAAGCATCAATGAGTATTCCTATATACATATTTTTTACAAAATATGATTTCATATAAGGATAGGATAGATCTTGAATGGAATTCCTGGGTCATTTGGAAATATTGTATTCAGCTTCGATAGACCCTCCAAGTTTTTCGAGGTGGATATACAAATTTACACTACCATGAGCAATGTGTGAGAGTCCCATTGCTTGAGAATGTCTTCAGCACTGCTTGACAATCTTTCTCTAATTACCAATTGTATTGCTTTTAATGAACAATAAGGTACTAGAGCTATGTATGTTATGCAGACTATTTAAAATCTGTGAAATTATCTTCTAGTTTCAATTCATCTCCCATTCTCTTACAAATTTGTATATTTTCTGATATATTTGTATATTTTGTATATGAGAACTTTGCAAGTTGCATTTCAAATAATTTATCTAGTCTTTGATTTTACACTAAAATGGTGTTCTTATAAGAACAGAGAATGTCATACTAATTATTTTTCATATTTAAATCTATACTTTTTATTGATGAACTTTCACATTAGGTTCAATATTAATTTTATGCATAATGTTTGGTAGGGATCATGAATAATTCTCTTCCGTGTCAATATCCACTTGACACCACAATTTATTGTAATAAATCCTTCCCAAATGTAAACGTTACTCGAATCAAGTGTGTAACTATGTGTGTGTATAGTTCTAGACTATTTATTCTGTTGTACTACTTCATTTGTCTTTCTTTATGATAATATAACACTGTCCTGATTGCTGTGTTTGTCCTAATTGTTGTATAATCAATGTTGATAACTGATTGGATTTGAAAATTCTTCAAATTCTGGTGTTTATGTTCAAGAATTCTTGGTGATTCCTATCCATGTCTGTTCCCATAGATATTATAGAATTAGTTTTCCATTTTCTATTCATATCCTGGTGGATTTGTGTTTGGGAATATATTGAATTTATAGGCCAATTTGTGGAGCATTCACATCTTTACATCTCCCTATGTATGACCTTAATATCTATGCATATATATCTCAATTTATTTGGATCGTTCATCTCAAAAATGGTTTATACTTTTCTTTGTACAGATCTTGCCCATAATTGGTTGTGTAGTATATCATTTAGATGTTGAATATTATAAACCCTCAATTAACAGCACAAAACATATATTTTTAATTCACAGTTCTATGGGTTGGCAATTTGGCCCAGCCTCAATGAAGGGTTCTACTGATGTAGGCTTTGCTTAGCTGATCTTATTTGGATTTATTCATGGGTCTGTGATCTAATTTGATTCTTTCACCACCTTTTATGTATCAACTAAAGGCTTGTCTTTTGTGGTTACCATGAGGTTTACATAAAATATCTTATATCCTTGAAATTATAAGTTAATATCAACTTAACTTTGATAATATGCAGACTTTATATCTTTACTTCTCATTCCCTCACACTTTAGGCTATTAACATTATAATTTCCGTATTTTAATATTATGCATCTAGCAACAATATTTTAGTTATGGTTATTTTTAATATATTAGATTTTTTAAAAAGATTTTATTTATTTCTTCATGAAAGATGCAGAGAGGCAGAGATATAGGCAACGGAAGAAGCAGACTCCCTGCTCGTAGCCTGATGTGGAACTCTATCCCAGGACCCCAGGATCACGACTGGAGCCAAAGGCATGTACTCCATCCCTGAGCCACCCAGATGCCCCATATTAGTTTTGTTCTGTATGTATTATTTTTTTAACTTTAGAGTTGTAAGTGAATTATGCACCACCATTATAATGGTAGAGAATTTGACTTAAAAAAAAAAGAGAATCTGACTTTGACAATATATCATTACCAGTAAGTATAAAACACTCATGTGTTATATATTATTTTTTTCTGTAGCAATTTATTTTTGTTATGTTTCTCATGTTTATCTCAATATGACTTCTTAATACCCATTAAATCTTTATTTTTATTTACCTGTTTGAACCAACTTCCCTATCTATAACCATTGTCCCTTTCATATAGAATCCAAGTTTGGACCCACTGATAGTTTTTGTTTCTCATTCTCTTTTTCAGTATTATTATTATTCTACATGTTTCTGGAATATGGATGTGCGGTAATGTTTATTTCATTTAAGACAGTACTGTACATCGGTTTTTCAGAAAAAGAGTTAGTCATCTGCCTAGTTCCATGGACTCCAGCTAAGTTTCAGTGCTTAAGATAAACAATACTGGTCATTTCAAAACCTGTCCTCCAGTCTGTTTAACGATAAGCTGACAAAAACAAGTGTGCAACATATTTTATTACTATTTTATATAAGTTTCTAATTAGAGATGAAAAGCCAATGTTTCTTCAATCAGAAAACTTGAAATCCACAGTCTAGAGGCTATCTAAAACTCTCTCCTGTATTCTGACACCCAGTCTTCTAGTTTTCCGGGTTCTGCAATACATATGATGGGACAATGAAGAACTGTCCCTTTACATTTTTCCCAATGAGTGATTTTCAAGAAGGAATGATAAATGAGCTATGTGGCATTTTCCATTATTTTCCCTATGAGAGAACTTCTCAAATTTTATTTGCAAGACATCATGTCTTAGATATATTGTGAAGGACCTGACTATATGAACGCTTTTATACAATAGTGATATGTATGTCTTTTTAAAGATTACTTTAAAGTTTATTTTTACTTTCTAAAATTTGTCCATATTTATTAGTAAGTAGATAATTTAGAAAATACAAATAGGTCAAGGTGAGTCTGGTTTTTGCGTCTCCTGAGCCTGCCTTAGGACATGGAGAGAATGCCACAATAATATAATCATGAATGTCAAGAGTCTTTCTCAATGCTAATAGTGGATGACACAGAAATTCAGGGACAGCGTGGGGCTTCAGCTCAGTCCAAGGAATTGGGATGGGGGTAGGGAGACAAATTTGGTTCTTCAGTAACCCTCCCTATACATATATACACCTACTTCTGCAATGAAATGAAAATATTTCATACACTAAAATGCAGTGTTTTGATTAAAATTTCTCTGATTGTTAAATCCTTCAGAAGTAGAATTATATTGAAATATTCCAGTAACATTTAAACTTTCCAATGATATGTTTTATACTAATATATTAATAATAGCAAATTTGCAACATCATCCTTAAGTACTGTAAGTGGCTAATAAGGGAAGCAGAAAAAAAAACTAATATTCTTTGACTTGGCACAATATTAGAGACTTTTCATATAATTTTGAATTTATGTGGACATTTAGAAAAATATTGCCATCTGTGTTTTAAAATGTAAAAGTTACATAGGGAACATATAAATTTAAAAAATTGACCTTTAAAATATAGCTTGGCAAAATAATAAGTATTTTTAAAAGTTGGAGAGTAGCACAAGATGATAATTATTCCAAATTTGTCACATTATTAAAATTGTTATCAAAGTTTTGAAACTAGGTGGCAGAGAAGAGACCTCACATATTATTATAGGAGGAAAATTTTAACGTAAATGATATAGATAAGTCAGAGAATGCTGTAGGTAAGTGTAGCACATCCACATAAATTGATCTCTTTGATTGTTGAATTCCACACATATAAATTAAAAAAAAAAAAAAAACTCTGACCCTAAAGAAAACATAGAAACCAACAAAATGTTTACCCAATATAAAGTATCATGGAAACAATTAGTACAATAACTTATCTGTAATAAGATAGCATGTTTTAAATTACCACTGCTGTAACTATTTAAGAAGAGTGAATTTCTTTATTGAATTCTATGAATAATTTTTGATCTGTAGACTTCCCAGAAAAAAAGAATACATAAGATACATAAGTAAGATATAGATGCTAAAAATATAGGCTCATAAAGCAAATGTCAAAGTGTTGTATATAAATGCCCAAAATTATTAATAATAATTATTGAATTTATCCATTTATTCATTTCTGTGAAAATACTCGTTAAACTCCAACTACTGTTTAACTATTCTAGTTCTCTGACAGAAATTAGGAATTCAAAGACAAAAGAATGCAATGGTAAACTACACAATGACTACCCAAAATATGCACACATCCTAATCCGTGGAATTTGTGAAAGTTACTATACATGGTAACAAACACACAAACAAATAAAAGAATTTTACAGCTGTGATTGATTGTTAACGATTTTTTTAAAGATTTGATTGATTTATTCTTGACACAGAGAGAGAGGCAGAGACATAGGAAGAGCGAGAAGCAGGCTCCCCACCAGGAGCCTGATGTGGGACTCTATCCTCAAACTGGGATCACACCCTGAGTCAAAGGCAGCCGCTCAACCACTGAGCACCCAGGGATCCCAATTTTTAAGGATCTTGAGACAAGAAGATTATCTAGGATTACTTGGGTGGACCTAAATGTAATCAGATGTGTCTTTGTAGGAAGATTTCACACACTGAGGATAAAGTGATGTAAAGTGGAAGTAGACAGAGATTTGAGGATGCTGCCTTGGAAGATTCAAGTGGCTCAGTTTAGGACTGTTGGCAGACAAAAGAACCTGGAGAGTCAAAGGATAGATTGTCTGCAAAGGCCGCAGGAGAGGGAGTATGGCCTAGTCAACACTTTGATTTCAGCCTAGTGATATTAATTTCAAACTTCTACCCTCCAGAATGTGATAAAACAAATTTATTTCATTTTAGCTGTCAAATCGGTAATGATTTGTTACAGCAACCATAGGAAACTAATAATATTGGACTGTCTTTCAAGACTGTCATGATGTAGTTAAGTGCAGATAAATTTTTGTTATTTTTTTAGACCTCAGTAGTATGTTCTCTCTAATGTTTTTAAAAGATTTTATTTATTTATTCATGAGAGACACAGACAGAGGCAGAAGCAGGCTCCTCACAGGGAGCCTAATGTGGGATTCGATTCCCAAACTGGGATCACACCCTGAACCAATGATAGACACTCAATCGCTGAGCCACTCAGGCATCCCTATGCTTTGTTTTTCATTCTTTATATCCACATAAATAAAGCAAATATAAAAATATAAACCCAGGAACTTCCCACGGAAAGCTTGTCACTATTACATTTTTTAGACAATAAGAGAAGAAATTCTTATAATGTTAGAGGCCATTTCATACATTAAAAATGAAGAATACACTAATTTATACATTTTCTATAATTGTTTTCACACATTTTTATAGTTTATCAAAAGCATTGTATTACAAAATAAGTGAAAAATGAGAAAGATATTTAGTAATCTCATAATTTTTATTCATGATTGTTTTTAAAAATTAGATTACATAATATCTTCATTATCAGGAACATACAAAAGGTATTCTTGAGGGTTTTTAAATTAAAAAAACAAAACATTGTTGAATTTTTAGAATTATGCTTCTGTTATATAAAGACTATGTGAAACAGTTTACTTTTGGCACCTACTGGGTTAATTTTCAAATGATTATCAATTAATATATTAATGAGATACATTTAATTATCCCATTAATACTAATAAGATCACTTTTGATGTTCAAGTATAATGCAAGGCATTAGATAAAAGGGTAAGGCCATCAGCCAGGGCCCTGGAGTGGGTGGCAAGGGAAGACAACATTAACATTGGGCATTTAAAGAAAAAAATGTAACAGAGAATCCATTTAAAATAGCGAGGGGAAGATTTAAGGAAACCAACAATGTGTAAATAGTCCAGAAACCCTGAGAAAAGGTGAGAAGGAGGACCAGGAGCTCACAGAAGCCCCATCAATTATCAAAAATGTGGCCAAACATGAGTTTCAGTATGCTTTATGGGTGGGTTCTTACAAAATACTTGCTTAGCTGAAGCTGAGGAAGTTGTTGAAGCTTTATAGCTATTCATGAGAATTGTAGGAGTTGTGGAAAGTTCTGAAAGCCACCCGCTACCACATCAGAGGAAGATTTTTACTGTTAGCCTGGCCTTTGTTGGCAGCTTCCCTAACCTCCGGCCCACCAACTTTTCCTAGAGACATGCAAGCCATTCGTTATATATTAAATCCTGCATATCAGGCCTATAGGGAGTGGCTTTTGCTCAACCAACTGAAGCTTCTTTTTCTTTGTGGATTGAAGTCTAAACTTCTTTGTGAAATACATAAGCCTTTCATGAGTGTACGCTTAGCTTTATCTTCAATTCCCAGTGTCATCTATCTTTTGAACACCATACCCCCTGAACACTGACAGTGCCTAGCGTAATGGAGGAATACTGGAGGCTGGATAGGAGTTAATAATCATTGTGTGGTCTACACTCCTGCTTTCAGGGATGAGAACAAAAGTCCCATGCACCTGGCTGAGGAAATTTGCAACATAAAATATGTGAATTAACTATAATTTCACTTGAGAATTGAGATAAAGATGTCACTTGATATGACTGCATATATGTCTTCCAGTGTTGCATAAATGTGTGTGTGTGTGTGTGTGTGTGTGTGTGTGAACACATGGAGGCTAGGGTATAGTTTCTAAATGTGTGTTTATCATTTGCATTAGCATCAATGCAATTTTATTGCCCTCACTCTAGACATATTAAGTTGGAAATTTTTGTAAAATGGAGCCAAAGAATCTACATTTCTAATGAGCTTTTCAAATGATTCTGAAAATTATTAAAATTTGAGAGCCTTTGTTTTAATCACTAGTGTTAGTAGTGTTTTAATTGATCAATACTCTTAAAATAAATATATGTATGATATTTCATGCTGCAAATTCTGTGTAGGGTTAAGGAACTTAAGCTTGGTAGTCTGAGGTTACTGGTGCAAAGGTGACATGGTAACATAACATTGAGAAGAAATTGTGCATCGAAGGTTTTCAATAAGGTATAAGCCTTTCCCTGCTATCAAGGTTGATTTCCTAAATGAGAATAAGATTTCTGCATTCTTCAAAGCAGTAATGAGAAATCACAAGTGAGGGAAATCACAAGTGTTATAAAGATGAAGAGTAAAGGTATAGCCAAAGGGGGGGGAATTATATATATTCTCCAAAACAAAATGCAATGTTTTATAATTAGCTCTTTTTCTAAGAGTGAAGTATAGAGCTTAAAGTATATACAAAAATACTATAGGGAAAAAAATACTATAGGGACCAAAACAATTCCACCATTGCCCTGGGTGTGTGTGTGGAGGGGATAAAAAAGCAAGACAAAAATATAGATATGGATGTATCTTATAATTTTAGATAAATTTTACTGTAGGCAGAATTCTAAAAAAAAAAAAAAAAAAAAAAAAAAGCCTTCCCAGAATCCCATCTCTTTGTTTTTAAGCTATTGCTAAGATGGACTTCTGCAAGTCAGCTATCAGGTAGGAGATTATCTTCGTGGGTCTGACCTAATCAAATGAGCATTTCAAAATCAGAAACTTTCCTCCAGAAGGAAAGCCACACAGATTCAAGGCATGGAAAAGATTTGAAATGAGAGAGAGATTCCATTGGTGGCTGTGAAATGGAGGGGCCCCATAAGAGGAAATGTGGGCAGCTTCTAGGAGCCAAGACAAATCCCCAGCTGGCAGTGAGGAAGGACTCAGGGATATAGGACAAGGAGCTAGGTTCTGCCAACTTGAATTAGCTAAGAAGCTGATTCTCTCCAGGTGCTTCCAGAAAAGAACTCAGCTCTACCAATACCTTGTCTTCAGCTTGTAACCCTAAGTGGAGGAGTCATCTATCATCTATCTGCACCTGCCTATAATTCTGACCTACAAAATTGAAACCAAATAAATGCATATTAAAATGCTTTTTTTGTTACTCTACTATAGAAAATGAATACAAACATATACAATCATACAAAATGTAAAGGAATTAGTTCTACAAAAATAGATTTCCCAAGTATAAGATATAATAAAACTAGTTCCAATAATCAAGACAGTATGGTATTGGTAAAATTGTGGATAAGAGCAGTTTCACATGAATAGAGAGTCCAGAAATAAGTAAATCAACTGGACTTTGACAAAGGAGCAAAGGCAATACAACACAATACAATACAATGGAACAAAGAGTCTCTTCAATAAATGGTGTGTGAAACACTAGATATCCACATGCAAAAAATATATGTATATATATCTAGACAAAGATCTCACATCCTTTAAAACAATTAGCTCAAAATAGATAACAGACCTAATAATAAAACATGAACGTATAAAATTCTTGGAAGATAATATAAGAAGAAACTCTAAATTACCTTGGATATGGAGAAGACTTTCTAGATGCAGCACCAAAGGCCCAATATATGAAAGAAATAATTGATAAGCTAGACTTCATTAAAATTGAAAACTTCTGCTCTGCAAGAGACAATATCAAGAAAATGAGAAGACAAGCCACAGAGCAGGAGAAAATATTTGCACAAGACACATTTGATGAAAGACCTGTTATTCAAAATATACAAATAATTCTAAACTCACTAATAAAACAAACAGCCCAATTAAAAAAAAATTGGGCAAAGACTTCAACAGATAACTTATCAAAGAAGATATACAGATAGCAAATTAGCATATGAAAAGATGCTTCACATCACATGTCATTAGGGAAATGGAAATTAAAACAATGAGATGCCACTACACACCTATTAAAAATAGATCCCAAATCCAGAAAACAACAACACTAAATGCTTGTGAGAATGTTTAACAACAGAAACTCTCACTCATTGCTGGTGGAAATGCAAATATAGTACAATCAGTTTGGAAAATTAATTGGTGATTTTTTTTTATTAAAGATTTAATTTAGAGAGAGAGAGAACATAAGTGGGGATAGGATAGAGTCCAGAGTAGACTCCATGCTGAATATAGAGCCCTACACAGAGCTCAATCTCACAATCCTGAGATCATGACCTGAGCTGAAAGAACATTCTGATGCTTAACTAACTCACCAAGTGCACCAAGAATCTGATGATTTCTTACAGAACTATACATATTCATATCATATGCTCCAGCAAACACGTTCCCTGTTATTTAACCAAAGTTATTAAAAACTTATGTCTCTACAAAAATCTGCATATGATGGTCATTGTAGCTTTATTCATAATTGCTCAAACTTGAAAGCAACCAAGAAATCTTTCAGAAGGTGAATGAATAAATACGTGTATATCAATGTACAGTGTACATCAAAATACAATGTACACCTAGACATTGGAATATTACTCAGTGCTAAAAGGGAATGAGCTAGCAAGCCATGGAAAGACACAGAGAAAACATAAATTATATTACTAAGTCAAAAATCCACTCTGAAAGGCTTTATGCAATATTGCCTTTCAACTATGTGACATTCTGGAAAAGGAGAAATCATGGAGACAGTAAAAGATCAGTGGTTGTCAGGGGCTAGAGGGAAGGAAGGATTAAAAATCAGAACACAGAGAATTTCTAAGGCAGAGAAACTATTCTGTATGATACTACAGTGGTTGACATAAGTCATTATACATTTGTTCAAAGCCAGAGAATGTACAATCGCAGCAGTGATCCTATTCATAAATGATGAATTTTGGGTGATAATGATGTGTCAATGTAGGTCAATGGATTGTGGCAAATACACCTTTCTGGTGAAGGATGCTGATAGTGAAAGTTGTTATGCATGTGTGAGGGGTGAAGGATATATGTGATTTGTCTGTATTTTCCACTCAATTTTCCTGTGATCCTAGAACTTCTCTAAAAATAAAGGTAATTATTTACTAAAAAATCACCCCAAACATCTAAATTGGTGGAGATAATAACAAAACTTTTGAGTCTATTAACCAACTCACACTCCTTTCAATTTTCATGGTGACAATATGACAATCACTGGAACCAAAACAAAACAAAACAAAACAAAATCCAGGAAGTATTTCTAGGAATGAAGGAGATATGAAAGATGGTATTGAAGGAGCAATCCATATTTTCATATCATAGCTTCAGAAATAGAATTATGACACTTTGAATAATACATGTCCTAAGAACAGGAAAAAAACAAATCTCCCACACATTAACATCAATTTCTAATAAGTAATACACATGAGAAAGAAGAAAGTGTTCAGTAAAGACATAAAATAATAACTATGGAGAAAAACAAGCAGGAACAGAGAAAAAGAGAAGACACATATGCAAAATGATAACAGGATCAGTAATTATTTTTTAATAAGGAGTAAACTAGCAGCCACTATTTATACATTCTTTTGAAAGCATGATAGCTAGCTAGTAGCTTACACATATTTTTCCTGTATCTCAGACATAGTGCTAAGTAGTTTACATGCATTTCATTTTGCAATTTGTCCTCACAAAAATGCAATGTCAGCATAACGGACCAGCATAGTCATCATCAATCAGGAGTATGTTGAAATACACAATTTCAGTCACGACTCCCGACCTACTAAATCAGAATCTGCACTTAAGTCCTCAAGTGATATGTGTGCATATTAAAGTTTGAAAAGATTGGCTTACATCTCAAAGACCCAAGATCACATAGATAGATGGAATCTTATGATTGAAGAGAAAATTGCCTCAAAAGATTAATAAAAAATTCACCTGATCTTGATGACTTGACTTGCTCAGTCTCCTGGTAGTTAAAATTATCAATTCAAATAACTAAAAATGATTGAAGTAATCTCTGAGAGCCCTCTTAGATACATGAGCAATGTGTTCAAAATGGTACAACGTGGACACAGCATATGAGTTTTCATTTTTTTTTCTTTAGTATCGACTAAAGGAATGCAAAAATTCTGTTCCTGTGCTCACACAAATCAAATGCCTTCTTTAGTATTTGGATGGATACCACATGTACTGGATTTTTTATACTTCTAACTCCTACGCTAATAAATGCCTGCAAATAATTATTATTTTTAAAGAAAAAATGAAAATAATCTTACCTACATTCCATTTAAAATCTGGATGTGATCATTCAACTGTGTATTTGTGGTGTGTTGGCTGGAACAATTAGAGATAGATAAGAAATGTAATTTTGAAATTGATTGTGTGAGGCATAGGTGTTTTGTGCATCTCTACTTAAACTATATTTAGATTTTCAATAGTTACAAAGGGTTTTGTTATATGAATATTATCAAAATATTATTGAATCTATATGCAGATTATATGCTTTAAAAGAGACCATCTGCTCTTTTACATTGTGTTATCTTAACATTTACACGTAGCTCTGAAAATAACCATTTAAGATTGGAATCTTAAAACATCCATAAAAATTAATTGATTTTTTTTACTACCTTTCTGAGTTCATTGCAATACTAAGATGGATATCCATTATACTGTACTATCCTTTTTCCATCTCATTACTCTTTTTTGGCACTGCAAGAATAGAACGTTTTAAGAATAAGAAGATTGTAGGATTTAAAACTCTGTGATAGTTGACTTAGTAAAAAATGACTAATTAAAAAATAAGTTAATTTTTCTAAGTCTACATTTGTTTGATAACTATGAACCATTGAATGTTATATAAACCATGTAAACAACTGACATTTATTCTTTGATACACTTATTAACCAATAGGTGCTAGTTACAGTTTTAAAATTTATTTTTTTTAGATTTTATTTTTATTCATGAGAGACACAGAGAGAGAGAGAGAGAGAGAGAGAGAGAGAGAGAGAGGCAGAGACAAAGGCAGAGGGAGAAGCAGGCTCCATGCAGGGAACCCGAGGTGGGACTCGATCCCTGGTCTCCAGGATCACACCCTGGGCTGAAGGCGGTGCCAAACTGCTGAGCCACCCAAGCTGCCCAGTTTTCCAAATTTAATTGGCATTTTGGCGATTTTAAAAATAAATATCTCTGTATTGCCCAAACTTATTCAAACATTTATTTAATTTATTACTATCATTTTGATATTTTGATTATTTACATATATGAAAAATTAAAGGCTGACAATTGAAAATTTTAATGCAAGAAATGGAAATCCTCTTACTTCACGATTCCTGGTTCATTGCTTTGATTCCTCCCATTTTTCAGGCATATCGGTATAAGCCTGCAGACATCACACTGACCTTTACATTTATAAATGAATTAAATGCCCAATTCCATAGACATTAGAGAGCTTAGTGCTGTCTCTAGTCTTGCCATTTCTGAGTTTTTACAGTCTCATGAGCACATCTACCTATGAGTTTAAAGACTCCATTGTCCTTCTGATGTTTGGTTCCGTGTCAAATAAGCTGTCATCTATTAATCACATCTGTAACAGATTTTACCTAAGTTTTGTGGAGCCAAAAGACTGCTTGTCAAACGAAACTTAAATTTGAATTTTGGATGTATTGTTTCCAAAAATGCTTAAGGGCTGTTTGACACACTCTGCCTGCTATATTTTTTATCCTCTCTCTTTTTTTTATTCTTTCTGTACAACAGACTTTCTCAACATAGTCTCACTGAAATTTGGGCCCGATAATTTTCTTATTATAGGAGTCTCATTTGCGCATTGCAACGTGTTTAGTAGCATCCCTTGCCCTTTACCCTCTAGATGCCAGTGATAACACCCTTCAAGTTGGGAAAACCAAAAATGTCTGTGGATGTTGTCACACAGTCCCTGAAGGAGCCCTACTTCCCTCATTGTAAAGCATTGGACTAGGAAAAAAATATATTTAAAAAGAAAATTTGTATAATTTTCAAATATATAGTATTTTCTCCAGTTCTCTTTCTCTCTCATTTCTTTTTTCCCCCCAAGAAGTAAATAAATTTATTAAAGGGTATAACATAGTCCATAGAACCTCTAGCTCATCTATAGTATCCAGCCCAGAGCCTACATAAAAAGAGAATTCATAACACATTGTCACACTGTTCAGCAGAGCTCCTACCACTGCTATTGGAGGGCACAGACACTGAAACTTGTAACTGAATCATGGAGGAATCTCCTGAACTATGGCTCCTGCCTCTCCTGCCTCTGAAAACTGATGGTCTCTTTGCCAATCTCCCCATTCTCATCAGAATGGAATCTCCACCATGTTTCTTTCACAGTCCTCAGAGATCAAATCTCAACAAGTGTTTGGTAAGTGAAGGCATCTTCTCGTTCATTGCTGAGCACTCAAAGTCACAAATCGTTTGGTCAACATGGGTCAGCCACAATTTCTGTCAGGATGAGTAAGTTCATATTTTCATAAATAAATCAACTAAATGATTGATTTGAATAAATATATATGTGTATGTATGTATTAGTGTGTAAGTACATTTATAGATACTCTGTAAAGTTTCTAAGGAGTATATAAAACAGATAATATCCCAAATGAATATCAATATTTGTTAAAATAATACATCTTGAATATCCAAAGGTATATAAAATGCAGCTAGCAAAGTTTTGCCTTTAAAATAGTTCAGTCATGCAATTTAAAGGTATCCAACCATAATACTATTTACACCACACATTACATATTTACATTAATACTACTTTTTTGCATAACACACTTGTGATTGATAAATAATAAAACATATATTTTTAGAATAAATGCCATTTCAAGTGTGAAAATGTGATCTCTAATCATTAAGCATAATTTCATTAAAATATTTAACTACATATTAAAATATATGGATTAATTTATAGATATATTTATATATATTTATCTACATGGAAACATTTACTATCAGCATAAACCACTGCAAATTTATATTAAAAGCTCACCATTCAAAATTTATCATCTTTTTCCCCCAGACTAGTATTCTCCAATGAAATTTATCATTATATATGCTAAAGTAATATATACACAAAATGTTGTACTTAATGGAAAAATAGTCACAATTTCTTAATGGTTGGTCCAAGAAGGGTTTTTAAGGAGAGAGGATTTATTAAGCCTACCTCCTAAATATGAACTCACAGTGCTCTGATAATAGAGAAGGAATAAACTATTTTCATTAGAGAAAATTAGGATAATGCAATTGAGTTAAATTACTGACAGTGTTATCTTGAAATGATTTTTTTGAAATAGTTTTTTAATGAAATGATTTTAAGTGGTTATATATAGAGTTTTTGACAGACTGATAACTGAGAAAAATGTTCTTGAAAGAATAATATGTTATTTGTAAGCAAGTAAAAATTAAATTATTATTGCTATTAAATTCAAATTATAACACATGACTTTAAAATATATTATTGAATTACATACAAGATCAAGAAAATTCATACATTAAATGCAGAGAGGTATACAAGCTGAGGTTTATTATAATGATAATAATGATAATTGACCTTGGTAATATGAAATACTTTAGTAAATAAAACTAAATCTTTGACAATTTTGTTTTCTAGAGAAGATTAATAATAAATTAAAACATGCATTTCATTTATAATATATACCAACTATAGATATATGTTGAATATCTATGCAATATATATTAGTATAAGGTATTATTTGATTTATAAATGTATGAATCTGTTTCCAAATTTCCCTAAAGCCCTCAAATAATGGTGTGCCCCCACCAAAACAAAACAAAACAAAACAAAACAAAAAAACATGCAATGCTCTTTCGCCATGTTGATCTGTTCATTTTTCAGCTAATCCATTAAATGTCAACTTTCTATTTCATCTTTTCAATGCAGATTTCTCCCCTAGTAATGGAGCCAGTACTTGGAGATTCATTAAAAATCAAGTTATGTGTATTTTTAAAATTTTGTTCCCATTGTATCTTTATGAACTATAAAGTAAATTATTGTAAGGAAAGAAAATAAGTTATACTTGCATGCAGGTGGTGAAATAAGGGTAGGTTTTTTATTAATATATTTATTTATTTTTATTTATTTTATTTTTATTTATTTATTTATGATAGTCACAGAGAGAGAGAGAGAGAGAGGCAGAGAGAGAAGCAGGCTCCATGCACAGGGAGCCCGATGTGGGACTCGATCCCGGGTCTCCAGGTTCGCGCCCTGCGCCAAAGGCAGGCGCCAAACTGCTGGGCCACCCAGGGATCCTTATTGTATTTATTTTTTAAATCAGTACTCAATTTACAGAAAATTTAAGAATACAGTGTTCCCACATATGCCTACCTATACATACATACATACACATTTTCCCCTATTATTGACATCTTATATTTGTATGGTACATTTGCTATAATTAACAAAATATTGAACATTATTATTAAGTAAAGTTCATAGCTTATTCATATATCCTTAGATTTTAACAATGTCTGTTTTTGTTGTCTTTCCATTTTTCCATCCAGGATGCCACATATCATTAGTTCTCATGTCTCCTTAGCCTGTCTTGGCTATGAAAGCTTCTCAGAATTGCACTCATTGACTTTACTAGTTTTGAAGAGTGTAAGCATATTCTAGGATGGTTTTCCATTGGAATTTCTAGTGTTTTTCCTCATAATTAGACTGTGATTATTGGCTTTGGAGAGGACACAGAAATAAAGTACCATTTCATCACATCAAATCATGTGCACATATTATCCACTTGTTCCTTGATCATCTGGACAAAGTAATGTTATCCAGATCTTTCCATTATAAAGTAACTTTTGCAACCCCTTTTACACTATACTCTTTGGAAGAAAGTCACTATGTGGAGCCTTCATTTAAGGAGTAAGGAATATGCTTGCTTTCATTTAAAATGAACATCTACATAATTGTTTTTGGAATTCTGCATGGGATATTTTCTCTTTTCCCTTAGCAACTAACTTAATAAATCATTATTTATATAAGTATGAGCATGTGGATATTTATTTTACACTCTGGATTAAAAACCAATAATGCTATGTTTATTTTTGCACACATTATTCACACATTAGCCTTTAGGTGCTTTCAGTTGGATCTTGTGTCTCTTTGACATACCCCATTAGAGTGTGTGTGTGTGGTGTGTGTGTGTGTGTGTGTGTGTGTGTGTGTTTGGAGCATTTTCTTACTTTCTGGCACTACAACATGCTCAAGGCTTATCTTGTATATTTCCTAGCCTGGTCTTAAATTCAGTCTTTCTTCACAGTGCTTTCATTCTTTTTATAAACTAATGATTTTAAAAATCAAGATCTGGACAATAGGCATGTTATTGCTACTGGGTGTCATTTCCTTCAGGACCTCTCAGCTGACAGAACAAAAGAAAATGTGTCTCGACTAAGATACGTATCTATACACAGTTCTTTATGTTGTATTAGGATGTAATCTACAATTACATTGAGTTAAAAATGAGTTCTTACTAATGTCCCAACTCTAGCCCATTACCATATAGATCATTCATCCTCTCCCTAAGCTCTGAATTGCTGGCAACTACTTATCTTTTATTCCTATAGTCCTGTTATTCCAGAATGGAATACTTGGCATCATAGAGTATGTAGCCTTTTCAGACTGTTTTCCTTCACTTAGTAATGTGCTATGAATTTTCAGCTAAATTAGTATATGATTATAAAGTCATCTGATTAGACTGGCTTTCTAAGAAACTACCAAACAGTGTTCCAAAGTCACTGCACTCTTTGCATTCCTCTAGTGATGAATGAGACCTCTTGCTGCTTCACATTCTTGTCAGCATTTTGTGTTGTTTGTTTTTGGATTTTAGCCATTATAGTGGTGTAGTCATTGTGGTTTGCAATTCTCTAATGATATATAATACTCAGCTTCTTTTCCTATGCTTATTGTTGTCTCTCCATCTTCTTTGCTGAGGTTTCTGTTCGGATCTCTTGCCCAGTTTAATTGGATTTTTTGTTCCCTCATTGTTGAGTATTAAGTGTTCATTGTATATTTTGGATAACTTTTATCAAGTATGTGTTTTACAAATGTTTTTCCTTATGCTCTTTTTTTCTCCTAATTAATTCTCTTTGCAGTGTCTTTTGCAGAGCAGAAGTTTTTGTTTTAATGAAGTCCAACTTGCCAATTGTCCCATTCAAGGATAATGCTTTTAATGTTGTATGTAAAAAGTTATTACTACATCCAAAGTCACTTAGGTCTTCTTTTATCATCTCCTAGAAGTTTTACAGTTTTGGATTTTTACATTTTAGGTCTATAATTCATTTTAAGGTAATTTTTATGAAATATGTAAAGCCTGTATATAGATTATTATTATTTTTTGCATGTGGATATCCAGCTGCTCCAGCACCATATGCTGAAAAGACTTCTCCATTGATTTGTCTTTGCTCTTATATCAAAGATCAGTTGACTGTATTTGTGTGTCTATTTCTGTGCTTTTTATTTTATTTCATTGATCTATTTGTCTATTCTTTCTCAAAACCACATTGTGCTGGTTATGGTAGCTTTGAAGCTTGGTAATGTCAATTCTCTGATTTTTTTTTTCCTGTCTCAGTATTGTGTTAAATATTGAAACTGTGTTAAATACTGAAAAATATTGTGTTGGGCCTTTTCATATAAATCTTAGAATCAGTTTGTTGATATCTACAAAATAACTTGCTAGGATCCTTGTATAGAATTTTGTAGAATCTATGGATGAAGTTGGAAAGAAATAACATCTTAACAATATGAAGTTTTTAAATCCATGATCACACAGTACCTCTCTATTTAGTGAGATCTCTGATTTCTGCCATCAGAATTTTATAGTTTTCTTCATATAGACCTTGTACATATTTTTGAATTTTTTATGTAATTTATATTTTGTGGTAATGTAAATAATGTTCTGTTTTGAATTTCAAATTCAATTATTTTTATGGCTAGTACAAAGGAAAGCTTTTCAAAGTTAACCTTGTATGCTGCAACCTTGAGATACTCCATAGTGCCAGGAGTTTTTGTGTTGATTCTTGCAGATATCTACATAGACACCGTATCATCCATGAATAGGGACAGCTTTATTTCTTCCTTCCTAGCATCTGTATCTTTTCTTGTCTTAACTTTTTCCATCAGCTAGTATTTCCAGTGTGATGTTAAATAAAAGTGATGACAGAGACAATCCTGATTTGTTGCCCAATCATATGGGCAAGGCATTTAGTTTTTCATCATTAAGTATGGTATTCACTATACATAGATGTTATTTATCAAAAATTTTAATGAAATATTTTAAATAAATGTATCTTAACCACCATTTTATTCCTATCCATGCCAAGGGACAATTTTGAAGAGGTTTCAGGAATCCCTGGGTTGCTCAGTGGTTGAGCACCTGCCTTCAGCTCAGTGCATGATCCCGGTCCAGGGATCCAGTCCCACATCAGGCTCCCCACAAGGAGTCTACTTCTCCTTGTGTCTCTGCCTCTCTATGTCTCTCATGAATAAATAAATAAAATATTTTTAAAATTTTAAAAAAAGAAAAGGTTTTACTTGAAGTGCGTAACCAAGAAAGTGCAAAAGGGCTGCATATGCCTTTGTTTTCAGGTTAGCTTGTCAGCCATCTTGACTGAAACATAACCATCATGCTCTCCACAAGTATAATAAAAGATTGCAGAATGTAGGGTATAGCAAATGTGCTTAGCATTTCCAATGTTGCAGAACCTTAGAGAATGATGGTCATTTCTTTCCACCTTGGGATTTTTCCCACCTGCCTCACTGAAAGCAAATCACAGAGCCTCAGCTTCTGCCATCATTTCCTCCTCTAGTCCCCACAAAGTTGCCTGGCTTCCCTACTCTCCATCATGGTGCTGGAGCTCATCATGATGCCATCTTTCATGAAAATCTCTATCCTTCCTGAGAAGAATGTGGATGTGAACATGCTTTATAGTTCATTTTGCTTTGGAGCCATCCTGTATGGAAAAGGTAAGAAGTCCCTTGGAAAAGCTTTCCTACTACTGTCTGACTCTCTTTTGCTTGAAACAAACTGGCCACTTTATCAATTTCCAGATCTCAGAAGAGCTC
The DNA here is from genome assembly GCF_003254725.2 of Canis lupus dingo. NCBI lineage: Eukaryota > Metazoa > Chordata > Mammalia > Carnivora > Canidae > Canis > Canis lupus. The sequence goes on along the minus strand of NC_064261.1, from coordinate 9,786,463 downwards.
CTCTGGCTGAAGGGGACACACAAGGACACGCTCTGGTTCTATAGATTTCTTTTTCATGAGTACAAAGGAAAGTTCTGTTTTGAGAACACCGTGGAAACCTTGATAAATTGGAATGACATTTCCTCACAGCTGAGGAAATGTCCCCTCTGTTGTTTACTGAGAACTTGGTCATGGTTATGTTTTATTGTGTTTTGCTTTTGCTTTTGTGTCATGAATGGGTGTTGGATTTTGTCAAATATATTTTTTCTGAATCTATTCATATGAATACATGATTTTTCTCTAGCCTGATGATCTGATTTATTATATTAATTATTTCTGAATACAGAACCAGTTTTACATACTTGAAATAAACCCAGGTTTATTAATTGTGGTGCATAATTTATAGTTGTGGTATATAATTATTAAATGTTATTGGATTTTATTTACTACTTCACTGAGAATCTTTGCAGCTATGTTCATAAAAGATATTGGTCTGTAGTTGTTTTGTTTGTTTTCCTTGCAATGTCTTTATCTGATTTAGTGTTAGTGTAATGTTGGCATCACAGAATGAATTGGGAAGTGTTCCCTCTGCTCCTATCTTCTGACTTTTATAAATTGTTAGTATTGTTTCTTCCTTGTTACCCTTCTAGTAGTCCTGAGAGCTAAATGAGTTTGTTAAATGGTAGCCACTACAGTGAGCCACTACAGTGAGGTCCCAAATAAAACGAATTTGCATCTTTTCTTTTTTATTATTATTACTACCACTAATATTAATATACTATTATATCATTATTTGAATCTCTCTACCCTGAATGTGCATTTTCCAGTTACCTTAATCTTCACTATAGCTCTTCTTAAAAATAAAATAATTAGAATTTATAATTTTTAAAAAGTTTAAAATATAATTTATGTAGATACTTTAAGGCAGGTTTTGCAAAATTCTATTTGATATTCAAAAATATTTCTAGGGAAAAATTTTTAGAAACAAACTACTTGGCAATCATTTATATAAAAGCTTTTTAATCATCCCATATATGCTTCAGTCACTTGTGAATGAAAAAATACAATCCTTTTTTTAAAATTTTAAAAATATTTTATTTATTTATTCATGAGAGACATAGAGAGGCAGAGACACAGACAGAGGGAGAAGTAGACTCCTTGCAGGGAGCCTGATGTGGGACTGGATCCCTGGACACAAGAATACATACATATTATTGTGGAAGGAAGTTAATGAATAATACTCACCACTGATATAGAAAAGGCATATCAATTGTAAATACCTTTATGTGCTTATAATATGTTTTCTATCATTTTTTATCCTTTCTTAAATATTTTACTCAATTTTATTTTCAGAAATACCAAAATATTTAATAATATTCTATTTAAGATATGAGTTCACTAACTGTGGCTTGAAGCACACATACAAATTATCTATCTATCATCTACCTATCATATCTATCTCTGTCTGTCTTCTGGCACTTCAAAATCTTCAATGAGCTCTTATTATCTTTCAAATCCTGTCTTATGTCCTTAACTGATATAAAACAATGAAATTGATAAAAGCACTGACTGGGGGGACAATTAGGTGTGTTTTCATTTGAATTCTTTTTCATTGTATACCATTTCTTTATTTCTAAACCAATTACACTCTCCAAATCACAGCATAGTCACTTGAACAACAGAAATGATAGAAATTTCTTCATTGTACTGTTGAGTCAGTTCTACAAATATTGTTTTAAAATTCTCTTTGTTCCCAAAGTTCCCAGGAAACCAACCTATTGTATGTAGAATGTCATTTCTACTGAAAATGTTTTCTGTTTTTCTAGATTACCAAATATATTCATGGCACAGGGTTCGCCTTTGGATAGAATATATTTATTCTATGTAATTACAAAGGAGCATTTAGATCAATGCAAAAATATTTAAATCATCAGAATGCTCTGAAAAGAACACTTATCCTTATTATGCAAATATTTGATTATGTTTTGTTCTTGCACAGATTAAATCCATGAACCCTTTAAAACTAAAACAAGAATATTTTCTGACCTTGAGAACTTCTGTTTTAACCACTTAAACGAGGAAAAACTACCCAACCCAGACTTGGGTAATGTCAGCATATATGTCATGATGTTTTGTTTTATTTTGTTTTGCTTTGTCACAGAAATGGCTGTAATGGTGAAAGAACTATCTGAATATATGAAGGTAGATACTTTTATATGCAAACTTTTCATTTATGAGTACTTACGTATAACATTATTTACCTAGTAGTTTATATTATATACTTTCTTGTAGTTTTATTCTTAGAGTTTAGCTTAGTATGTTCTGCTAAATGTTGAACATCAAGGGATCAACAGCCACAATAACTTCTTCTTTATTTAATAGTAATACTTCTAAAGTTTAGCATAATGTTGATGGTTTAATATAATATTTTTGTGATAATTTTCTAATATATTAGTCATCATATTAAGGAAGATAATTTTATTTATAGTTTGCTAAATACATGAGCCAAAAGTTTTCATAGTTTATATACTTACTGAGTATCTCTTTCCTTAAGCATAATTTCCATAAATAACAGTTCATTAACATGACTCATAAACTTTATTGGAATGATACTGTATGAATATAGCTCAGGCAAATCAGAAGAGTCCCTTTCTAACTGAAGGAAATCCAGGAAGAATTTTCAAATATAACTTGTACTCCCATTAGTAATTCTAAAGATTATATTAATCTGTTTATTTAATAAATTTTATTGTTACTTTGGTAGTTTTTTACAATATGTCATTTTAAAATAAAAATGCCACATGAGTTACTTTACAAAAAAACACGTTAAAACTGTAATCAAAACACACAACTTACAGTATTAGAGAATATATAAATCATATGTATCAGATACAAATTTAATATCCAGAATACATAAAGAGCAATTCAATGTCGAAAAGAGAAACCAATTTTAAAAAGTGGGCAAAAGACCTGAATAGATATTTCTCCAAAGAATATATACAACTGACCAATAAGCACATGAAAAGATGCTAAACATAATTAGTCATTATGGGAATTAAAATCAATTAGATACCACTTCATATCTCCTAGGATGGTCTGTAATATTGATGACTACGAGAGACGGAAAACAACAAGTATTGGCAAGGAAGTGAATAAATTAGAACCCTTGTGCATTGTTGGTGCTAATGTAAGGTTATCTAGCTGCTATGGAAAACAAGTTAGATGGTTCCTCAAAAGTAAAGCATGAAATTACCATATGATCCATCAATTTTACTTTCAGGTATATACACAAAAATTTGAAAATAGAGAATTAAACAGATACTTATAAAAGGTTTATTGCTAAATTATTCACACTAGCAAAAAAGATAGAAATGTGTCTTCATCAATTGGTGAATAAATAAACAAAACACACACACACACACTCACAGAGGAATATTATTCAGCCATAAAAGAAGCAAAGTTTTTTTTTCCTAATGCATGCTATAATATGGATGGACCTGAAAACATTATGTGAAGTTAAATAAACCAGACAAAAAAAGGACAAATATGGTATGATTACATTTAGATGAGATATCTAGAATAAATAAGCTCATAGAGATAGTATAGATAACGATTTTCCAGGGACTAGGGGAATGATGATTTATTGCTTAATGGATCCTTAATTCCTGTTTAGTGTAGTAACATTTTTGGAAACAAATAGCAATGATAGTTGCACAGCATTATCAATGTAATAACCAATTCTAAAATTCTATTTTTTTAAGGTAGATTCTGAAATAATAACGTGAAGTGAATAGTAATGTAAAGTGAATGATGGAAAGTCAGTCCTTGGCACTAATCTTTTTTTTTTTAAGATTTTATTTATTCATGGGAGGCACAGAGAGAGAGAGAGAGAAAGAGAGAGAGATTGAGGCAGAGACACAGGCAGAGGGAGAAGCAGGCTCTATGCAGGGACCCCAGGATCACACCCCCGGCCAAAGACAGATGCTCAACCGCTGAGCCACCCAGGCATCCCATTGGCACTGACTTTAACATGGCAGTCATTCTAATATCTTCTTCAAGTCACTAAACAACCTGAAGCTTCATTTTTTCACATCTGTTACTTGAGGAGATTCTAAAAGATGACATTTGAAGATTCACAATTCCAACTAGTTATGATTATATGCAATCTTTCTGTTCATCTTAACAAGTTGGCACAAAGGTCTTTAAAAATGTGAACTATCATCAAGATCAACCAGTTACTATAGAAACCGCTTCTATGATTGCATTGATTCCACTGGTTTCGTGCGTTATTAGACTGAGTGAAAGTATGGAAACTTTGAACAGGTAACATAAAGGAAAACTAGTATTATTAGTCTATGAAGTTGGAAGTAAACAGTTTTAGTCACATGATGAATAAAGAACTTCTTGTCATGTGTTAAGAATATGAAATAAATATGGGAAGCTCTATCTCCTTTCAGTGAATAAATAAAACCAGAACTTTCAGATTTCTTGGATGGCTGATCACTTATAAATTGGTTCACTGGCCTTTGCAGAAAGGTTGACTTCCTTTTTCAGAGTCTGAGACACTCAGAAAAAGTTCTATAATTATGACAGTAAGTTTTATTCTTTTTACGAGATTAATCAAATGAAATATGTATTCTCTAATATCTTTTTAAACACTGAGGAAATTCTATATGTCAAAAAGATCTATCTTAATTCTCAAAAATGTAAAAGCAGCACTTATGATATCAGAGAGTAAGCAAGGAATTAAATCTACCTTGAAATTTTGGACTGTAATAGTCATAGAAGGATTTCTTTCCTGTACTAGTTAAGAAATGATGAGGTTTATAGGACAGCATAAATGCATACACAACATGCTCAAGTTATTTTCTTAATACTATTCCACTATTAATATTAAGCATTCATATTTACTTCCATGAGTTTATATTTACAATATCTAAAATTGCTTTTGTATAAACCTTATTACTGTGTAGATGGATGATTATTCTCCATACTCAGGAAACAACTAAATTTAAAAAGTGAAGCTAGGGATGCATGGGTGGCTCAGTGGTTGAGCTTCTGCCTTTGGCCCAGGATGTGATCCTGGAGTCCTGGGATCAAGTCCCATATCCTGCATGGAGCCTGCTTCTCCCTCTGCCTCTATCCCTCTGTGTCTCTCATGAAAAAACAAATAAAATCTTTAAAAAATAAAACAAAAATAAACTGTGAAACTAAAACTTGATTTCAGTTATTATTTCAATAAAATGAAGTATTTGACATTTAGTTTTCAGGTTTCCCGATCCAGATTTTTCTCTTTATTTTATCTACTGTATCTATTTATACTTCTTTTCTGCTCTCATGGATGTTGGTCACAGCCTGCTGAGAGAATCTTTCTTTACTCATAGGTTTGCTTTATGGAGGTAAGGGTTAATGGCAGCAGGCAAGACTCCCTGCAGCAATCTGGGTCACTTATATTTTACAGATCAGTGATTTCTTTACCCAAAAGAGTCTTAAATTACAATCATGAATACACACACACACACACACACACACCAACCTTTTACTTTGTGCAAGAGTCATGTGATATCTATGGAAAATGAAAAATGAAGAAAAAATAAGTAATAGGATGGAGAAAAGACATACAACATTATGTTTGCTATTTCTGTGCTGTATTTTCTTGGATTTCCTCCTACTTCTAGTAGTCTGTTTATGAAAAAAAATATTGTCCAAGAGAAAATGTAATCCATATCAGTTTCTCAACTTTGAAAAAAGTTTTAATCCACCACCCACAAGTGTTATTATCATAGCCATCCTGGTAAAAGTATCTATACTTCTAGCCTGTAGATTGGTCTAGTAGTAACATTTAGAAATATTGGAACTCTGCCCACCCCCACCACGCCAAAACTGAATTTAATGGCAGGTGACATTTAATTTTGCTTAACCTATTGTTTACTAATTTACTAATTCTTAAGAATTTAAATAAAGCAAATTATTATTTTTAATGCTGTTCTGGGATTATAAGCAAATGTTCACCCTAAATAAATAAATCTTCCATAGAAAGAACAACCTGTCAAAGCTAATTCAAATATAAATAGATATTTATAAATATATATTTTGATCCAGGGAATAAAATTATGTGTATATATATGTATATATATATACATTTTCTTTATTCATTTGTCCATCAATGTACACTTAGGTTGCTTCCATATCTTGGCTATTGTAAATAATGCTGCAATGAACATAGGGCTGCATTGGGTGCATAATTTATTTTTCAAGAGTGAGAGCACTCACATGAATGGGGGGTGAAGAGAAGGACAGACAGAGAGAAAGAGAATCTTAAGCAGGCTCCATACTCCAACTCAATTTTTTTGTAAACTAGCCTTCTCATTTGGGGATATGTCCACTTTTTCATTTTAATAACCAGTGTGATTACAAATAGGAAACAAGTTACATTGACATATAATCAGCTATAATGTTATGGAATAAATTTTTATAAGTAAAAATACAAAACTTGGCCTTTCTCATATGTATTCTAAAATGATCTTCTAGAATATTGTTCTGATATACACTCTTACAAGAAATACAATTTCCTGTTTTCCCACCATCCTTGCTATCATTTTATGTTATCAATTTATTGATATTTTAGAAGTTGACACTATTTGAAATTTGAAAATTTCTTTTATTACTATTCACATATTTAGTAGACACTTTGCATCTGAAAATTTTGTTCCTCTTTTTGCAATTATCTATATTATTGATGTCTTTTAAGAAAGAACTGGTGTTTGAAAAAAATAGTTTTCCAACAATAGTGTTGATCATATTATATTTATATAACAAATATATGTTTCAGGTTTTAAATTATAGTAAGAGTTTTAGATAATTTCTTATTATTTTTATTTATTGATTTCTGAGAGACACTGAGAGAGGCAGAGCCATAGACAGAGTGGGGAGAAGCAGGCTCCACGCAGGGAGCCTGATGCGGGACTCAATCCCAGAACTCCAGGATCACTTAATGAGCTGAAGGCAGACGTTCAACCACTGAGCCACCCAGGCATCCCAATCATTTTGTATTATTAAGTCACCAAAGTAACTGGCCTTTTTGTACAGATTAGAAATTGATAGATTCAATAATTAATAACCTTTGTATAAAGGGAAATAAAAACAACTAAAATATTTTACTGGATAATTTATTTGAATTATCATTATAAAATCTAATTAGAATACAGTCTCCACAAATTAAAAGATTTAGCAACAGCACAAGTTTTAGTATGAAATAGTATATCACTAATTGAATGTGAATTGAACCATATATTCCAATTATGATCCTTCTTACTATGTAAGAAATACTGGTGTATTATGAAGTATAATAACATTAAAACGTCATTAAATCTAACTTAAAATCCATTAAAAGATAAATATACATGTATTTCTCTCAGTCTTATCAACAATCACAAAACTTTTATATATCATTAATCTTGAATTTCTGAAGCAGGAAATTTTAATAAACTTAAATATTTCTTTTATATGACTCCTTAACTTTATTTTTATCCAAATTAAAATATATTTACCATTTTATTTATAATTAAAAAGTTAAGAATAAATGGTTATTGTGCAAAATAATTTGCTGTCATTGAAAAATCCATAAAAAGATCAAAGTCACCAACATCTAAATAAAGCAATTAATATTTTGTATTGGTGTGCACCTGTTTACAATTTATATCTGAACATGTGTATTGTCTAGGCAGTATGTCTGGGTGTGTATAATTATTTATAAAATGAGACCAACGTATCAATATTTCATGCTGACCAGAACACTATATCAAAGAATATGGACATTCTGTAAAATTAGTCCTGCATAGTCCTGCATTGAAAAGTTACACTTCTGAAATGTGATTACTTTCACAAATTCTTTTTTTTTTTCAGTTACTATCACCAATTCTAAAGAAGAGTGCATTGAACCTGGTCCTTGTCACTATTAATATGGTTCATCATATACAAAATGAAACTTCCAACGTTACTTTAACATTATTCTTTATATTTAACATTATTTTCTAACACTACTTTATATTGCATTTCTATGAATACCAGTAGAATGAAACAAATTTTTGCCTATTTTTGCTTACTTTTTGGATAATTTTTGTGAATTTTCTAAACATATACTGCCTTTTTTCTTTGAATTATCAATTTTCTATATTAATTAAGAAGTTTTTCTTTACTAGGGATGTTAAGTTTATATAGGTTATAGTGCAATATTCTTCATAATTTGAAGTTGCATTTGAATTCATTTTGTGCTTTTTTTAAATTTTAACTTCCTTGAGTTGTAATTAATGTATCTGTATACAGATTTTCTGTATTTTCTAGTTCATGTTTAAAGCACAAACATCCATCTGCATCAAACGTAATTATTACCTTTAATTTTTGTTTCATCTTTTAAGTATTTATGCATACTTTTAGTATAAAATCCACAATAATTTTCCAATATTTTATATTTCTATCTATCTTAACGTCCATTATGCAACAGTTGCAATATTGAATATTATGTCTACTATGTAGTTGACATCTTATTATTTATTAAAGAGCTCATTCAGTAGCACTAACGTTATTTTTGGTTGAGTTCTTCTACAAAAAGTATACGATACCAAAACCAAATATATTTCAGTATTGATGGAAACACATCCTAAATGAGAAAGTGATTGTTTAATTACATTAATAGTTTTGAATATTAATATTAGTTTAGCATTTATTAAGTCTCTTCTATTTATAATACCCTGAATAGGAGATTTAAATGTATAATCTCATTTGATTGTCATTTATCCCTATGAAAAGACTTCTCTCTTATCCCCATTTTACAGATGAGTAAATGTTTGCTCAGAGCATTACAATAACTTTAATTTCACAGAGTGAGAACAGCCAGAAAATCTAGTCCACAAACAAGAACATTAAAGACTACACAACGTTGCTTATGTAGATGAGGTTAAGAGCTTATTCTTAATGAGAAAGACTTGGGCTGTATTTTAGTTATATGCTCTAAAACATTAGCATAGATAATGCTGCTACATTAGTTAAATTGGGTAATAATGAAGCCATGGAAAATAAACAAAGTAAGTTCATTCATTCAGTGGCATAAAGCAAACCAGCCATAAATTAAATTTGAGAAGGCAGTACATGGTAAGGTAATATCTCTTTGTTAATAGCACATTTATATTTTAACCTCATATGTTATTTTTTAAAGTTCAATATTATGATTTCTTTGAAATATGTCTCATTTTACCAAGTCCTGCAGTGTGTGCCTACTCAGTTTCCATAATGTGTGTCAGTAAAAGTAATAACTGAAAATATTATACTTGGAGATTCTAATAATGACAGCAGCTAGCCAATACATATCTCAGAAAAATAAAATTTGTCACATATATTCACAGTACATTTAGTCCCTCCAGCTAAATTTTTTAATATTTTGAGATACCTCTTTTATTAAAACAGAAAATGAAAAAGTATTTTAGGAGTTATTGAAATGACAAAAATGCTATTTTTAAATTGAATGGCTTTATTATTTGCAAAAGATATTGTATTTTCAAATGAAGTTGTGAGCACATTAACAGCATTCTGGTCACATTGTTCTGGAAACCATGATTAAGATGTGTATGTTTTTCAGACAATAACAGCAAAGATTCACTTACAGTCATATATATTCATTCACATATGGGCATACCTATATATTTGCTAGGACTTTTCTGTCTATTATTATCTTCTCTTTATGTAGTAATTCATATTAGTACTAATATTTTCCAATATTTGTTTCCTTATAATAGGAAGTTACACATAAAAAGGTGGAAAGTAATCCTAAATATTATAAGCTCTAATTTAAAAATAAACAGATATTTAAGGGAAATGAAAACCAATTAACATTTTTCTTTCCCTTTTCTGAAGGTGGGTAAGGAGGAAAGGGGGACCAGGAAGCAAAATCTCTTTGTCCAAAATATTAAGATAATGTTTCTAGAAACATCAATCTGTTTTTAATATTGGCCTTGGCAAGTGTGTCAACTTTTTGTATATATGTCTTATACTTTTATTAACTGTTAATATACCAGAAAAACAACAAATTAAAAATTAGTATATTAGGCGAAAAATACTGTATTTGGCTCCCCAAAGAGATATATCTACCAAACTATGAAAACAATGCAGTTTTCATTAGGGCAAATTAATTCAAGAGGCATGCTTTAATATATATTCTAGCACTGATGAAATGAGTTTTCAAAGGCTTTGATTTCTGGCAATTTAACTGTTCTGACATGTTATTTTTTCTGTTTTAATTTGTTGTTGTGACTGTGATAATCTCCTTGTTTCCTTAAAGTACCTTTACATAACACTCCATTTACAGTGAGAGAAGCCTTTAATGACATCCATGGGCACTGGCTTTCCAGAATATGAGTAAATTTCTCCACCTCTCCCACATGTATGTGAGACCATATAACTAACATCTGGTTAAGGGATACAAAAGGGAGCACTGTGTGCAACCTTGGGAAGAGTTCTTAAAGAAGGAGCTTGTTAGCTTTCTATTCCTCCTTTCATAATAGCTGATCTCATGACTCAACACCCATGGATGGCACTTACGTTTATATATGTGAGAGAAAAAAACCCTACTACCCCAATAACCTTATACTCTTTTTTTTTTTTTACCCTTATACTCTATTTAACTGGAGTTAGTGTAGCTACACCAGATCTCTTTGAATAGTTGTCTGGCAGGTCTTTATCCATTCTTTTACTTTTATTCTTCTTGTGTAATTATGTTTCACTGGGCCTTTTGTAAGCATTGAGTTTTGTGTGATTTTTCAAAATCTAGATTGTTTTTGCTGTCATTGTAATTCACTTACCTTTATTGTGATTTATGTGTGTTTAGATTAGGTCTATTATATTATTTGTGCTTTATACTCATCAAAGATATTTTTTGCTTCTGGCATGTAATCTCAACACCATACATATAAAGAATTATCTTCCTGTATCTTTTTTAATAATAATTTGGAAGTTACACAGTATATTTGTTTTTCTTCACAAGATAGCTCAACTATTTTAACTTGTGTGAAACAAACATAATATTAATCAATAGCAGTACTCATCAGGCAAACAATTTAGGACTTTATATTATTTAAATGTAGTTCAATATTCATTATTGACCAAGAATGTGTATCAACTACATATATATACATATATACATATATACATATATATGTGTGTGTATATATATATATATATATACACATTGTGCTCTAATCATTCAGCAATATCACTAAATGTCCTATACTAGTTTACAGAAGCCCCAGGACTTGCTTTTATATCTGTACACATTGTTGAAATAAAATAAAAATAAAAGCAACAAAAATAATTATTTTACACTATGGATTAAATAGATTTAATAGTTATGTAATAACAGCTAACAAATAATGTTCTTTTTTTGTATTTTTTATGTTCACTCATAATTATAAAACATATAGAAAAACATACCATTGCATAATGACACCAGACACCCTTTGGGTAAAAGACATTCTATAAATGTAAGATAAGATACCTACCTCTGGGAAAATAGCAAGAAATAAGACATAGCAAGGCAAACCTAGATTTCTTTTCAGTTATGTCAAGTTGCTTTTCTTTTTAAAGTAATAGATTTATTTAATAATTAAATATTAAAATTATTAATTTTAAGATATATATTACACATAACACTATATTATTTAATAATTAAATATTAAAATTATTAATTTTAAGATATATATTGCACATATAACATTATATTATTTAATAATTCAATATTAAATTATTCATTTTAAGATATATATTACATGTATATTTTGATTATATAATCAAAATTTTATAGTTATCTAAAAAGTTATACCTGTTATCTTGAACAGAGATAAATATATAGCATTAAATTATGGTCTTTAACATAAAAATAAATATCTTTTCTCATTCTTCATACGTGTCCATCATCAAAATGATGAATGGAAATAAGAGTCTACTTCAAAATGTAGAATGTGGACAGCCTGAGTGGCTCAGCGGTTTAGCACCACCTTCGGCCCAGGGCGTGACCCTGGGGTCCCGGATCGAGTTCCATATCGGGCTCCCTATAAGGAGCCTGCTTCTCTGTCTGCCTGAGTCTCCACCTCTCAGTCTCTCTCTCTCTTTGTGTCTCTTATGAATAAATAAATTTTAAAAATTAAGTTCAAAATGTAGAATGTAATATGTTTCCTAAAGGGCTTCAATTGTGTGTGTTTATATATTTTCACCTATAAAATGTACAGTAGGTTTGAATAACTTGTAATAAAATTCAATCTATAAAGCTGAAAATATTTTAATGGTTTGTTTGAGCTTCCTAATGGTGAGCTGACATGTGAACAACTGACTTGTGCAGGTTCTTTGATGCCAAGCAAAAACATGACAAAATAAAATCTCAAATATATTTGCAGGAGTCCAGAATTGGTGGTGGTGTCACGGGAACAGTAGAGAAGACAACTACAGAAAAGAGCTAATGTGTTCTGATGTTAAATAGAACAAGTTGAGTCAATGTTAATACTTATTAACCTCAGAAAATTGACAAGAGCAAATAATGTAAAAAATCAGATATTAATCAAAATCACTGGAAATAAAAAATCAACAACAAATAAAAATTTACAAAGAAAAGATGATATTTAAATGAGGTATTCTATTTAATATACAGCTCTTATACATATCAGTCAATTTCATAATTTTACTCTAAGAGAAATAAAATGTGAGTAAAGCTCACATTTGAATAGGAAAAGTTGGTTATTTCATTTCAATACTCAAGAATAGAATAGTTCAACATTTGATCTCCTAAGTCAAGAAAATGAAAGGCTATTCGTAGCTAAATGTAATTATAGGGAACTATAAATTATGATATATAGCATCGTAGGCCAGAGCATAAATGTCAATTCTGTGTCAGCTGAAGAGTGAGTGAAGTATAACTAAGGGGATTTTCTTTCTCTCTCTCATTTTTGTGGCAATATATTTAAAATTCCTGCATATCATAAAAATAGGAATGCATAATGAAATATTGCTAAATTTTGTTGTTGGACCCGTGGTTCTTTTAAGATATAAACAGCCACATTCTTACCAAGTATGAAAGAGTGATGTCTATCCAAGCATAAATCCCAGCTATGGGAGTAACGAAAGTCTTACACTTCACTACTTTTTCAAGCCACATTCAACTTGAGATCAAGTTTTCCAAAAGCCAATTCTCCCTATTATACTGCTAAACTTAGATGTTACATTCTCTTATACTCTGTGTGGGGTTTATGGTTTCTTTAAGAGGTAGGAAAGCATGCAAGATATTTTTTTCAATGAGGCAACTGAGGCCAATCTCTGCCTTTTGCAGAGAAAGAGAAAAATATAAATATATAAATAAATGAATAAAGCCAGTTGTGCTGTTTTTTAGTGTACCTGCAATAACCAAACATATCGTTTTGTATTGGTTTTTTGACATCTTTTTTTTTTTCATAACACGTGGCATTTCTCAAGTTTTAGTCTCTGGACTACTTTTCCTGGACCCCTTCTCCTTTTCCACTTTCTTCTCCTTCTTTCCTTCTCCTGTTACTTATAAGGCTTCCATTGCTTTGTAATTTTTTAACCTCTCAAAAGACACAAAAAGATAAACCTTAAATGGTTTTTGAATATTTCTTTTAATACAAGGTTATGTTGCAGGGTCAGCAATTAATGGTATGGAATGAGACAAAGGCAGGGGTAGATATCAACAGGACAGAATAGTTGTTTAGGCACAAAGAGAATAAAAAGCAAACTATAAAATGCATCTTCCCACAATTGCACACAATGACCAATCCTTCAAAAAGTGCTTCAGAGAGTGACCTAATTCAATTGAATGAGGAATGCTACCAGAGTAGGAAATCTTTAGATTAGTTTCTAGAATGACCTCCTATTACTATGAATTTCTTTAAAAATAATAATAATAATTTATTTTAGTAGCATAACCATATAAACGTATTTGTATCTAGCATTTATTATTCCAGCAAAAGAAATGTAATGTATTTATTAATCATTTAAAATCCAAAATTAGTTTTTCTAATTCTTTCTTCACAATAATTTCCCTTTTTAAAAATTTAAATAGCTATCAGCCTAAATCTGGATTTTATTAGCTCCCAATACTACCCAGTGCCTTGTAAGTGTTCTTATTCTAGTATTTCCATTTAAACATATATAATGTAGTATTTCTACTTAAATATACATAAAGTATATAAATAAGTCTGCATATATATGTATATGTGTGTGTGTGGGTGTGTGTGTACTCTGCCTATAGATTAATCAGAATAAAACTGACTATTAACCCTGCCAATTTCTTTCTTGCAGAAATCGCTGGCCTTCTACAAAGCCACAAGAAAATTATTTTAAAATGCATTTCAGATTCTCGAAGTCTAAACAATTATATCTACAGTCTTATTCCTCTTTTTCCTCTAGATATATTCTTCACTCTTATACCTAAATAACTGTGATATTTGTTTGTTGATTAGTTTGTTGGATGCAAACTAGTAGAATTAAAAGAATTTCATCAAAATGTCAATAATTTGCCCTTCATTATGAAAGAGTAAACTAATAAAAGAAGTATTAATTAAAAACACTTAGAAAACTTATATAAAAATAATAAAACAGAAATAAAATGCATTAAAATCAATAAGGCTCTATTCAAATAAGAATATTCCTTGTAGGGGTGCCTGGGTGGCTCAGCCAGCTAAGCAACTGACTCTTGATTTTGGCTCAGGTCATGATCAAAGGGTTGTGATATCAGGCCTCCAGTTAGGCTGAGCATAGTGCCTACTTGGGATTCTTACACTCCCTCTATCCTCCTCCTCTATTCTTTCTTTCTCTAAAAAAAAAAAGAAAGAAAAACTCCAAAACAAACAAAAAAATCCTGTATTAAACCTGTATTTTTTATATGATTTAAGCAGTATTCGCATTCCCAATTGTATGCTTTGTAAATACTAATTTGATTACCAATCATACAACATAATGTACACAATAGTTTTTTTTCTGCCTGTAATAATGCCAGAGATAGATAAGTCAAATTAAAAGATCGAAGATAACTAATCCTCATGATCTACTGACAAGATAAATTCATTAAATATAATGTGTCATGTTGAAAAACTACATATGGATAAAAATAGGTATAATAAATTAAATAACTGTAAGGATAAAAGACATCATAACATGTGTTAACATTAATAAAATTAATTTTGGAGAAATTTCTAATAGCAAAATATAAACATTAAAATGGACAGTCAATTGCTTGAATATTAGAATCTAAGAAAATATTTTAAAAGATATAAAAATTCAGAAGACACATAATTCCAAATTATAATGTTAATAGTAGATCATCAAATTTATGATAAACTATTTGTTGTAGAATTATTACCATTAATCAACTCTTTATTTCTAATTATAAAATTACCTGGAATAACAAATATTTAAGCTAACAACTGAGTCCTAAATAATCATCCCAACAGCTTTGATTTGAGGAATTTTATATTGAATAAATGAATCCAGAAAATAACAGGAACAATCATTCCCCCCACCTTCCTGTTTGTTTCAACATGCTCTGTGAGGCTAAATGTCAAATTCCCTAGTATTTGGATGAGATGCAAGGCAGACTCTATGACTTATTTCCTTACTCAGATAATGACAACCCTCTATTCACTTCAAGTCAAAAAAACAAAAAACAAAGAAGCTATAATTGTCTTTAAACATGCAGTCCCATTAAATAGTCAAATTTCATCACTTTATTTAAAAATGATGTATGTCTTTTTCTTTTTCTTTTTTTTTTGTGTGTGTGTCTTTTTCTGTAGTTCATAACTAACTATAGGAGCTTTTAGTGAAAATAAGTAGTATGATTGGCTTCTTCATTTTCTAGTTTTGTATCTCTGTCCATTTCCTATGCTAAACATCTATCATAACCCCTTACATCAAAGCAGGATAAGGAAGAAAGATTAGAGAATCAAGATATGTCTTACCTTATTGGTCCTGTGATTAGTTTGAGGTTGTCAGAGATTGAAAAATGATTGTCTTCTGGGATGCCTTTAGAGGCCATTCAGAATCTCCTTTGTTTGACCTCTTTGCATAACTGTTTCCTCTCTTGGGATATAAATGAATAAGCCCAATTTCTTTCTAATTTTTAAGACTTTATTTATTTATTCATGTGAGAGAGAGAGAGAGAGAGAGAGAGAGAGGCAGACACAGGCAGAGGGAGAAGCAGGCTCCCTGCAGGGATCCCGATGTAGGACTTCCTCCTGGGACTCCAGGATCACGCCCTGGGCATGAAGGCAGACACTTAATCGCTGAGCCACCCAGGTATCCAAGCCCAATCTATTTCTGCTGAATTTTCCTTACCTCTTCCAGCAGCTGTCATCTAAGAGAATCCCAGGTAGATTTTCTCATCTGGTGTGATGATATTACAGAACTTTATCCTATTGCAGTTATTTCTAGCCTACACTCACAAGTCACTTCACTCAACGTCTTGAGTTTGAGACCTCTTCAGCATTATTTACCTAATAGTCCACTGTGTTTCCTAACTGTGAAAAACTCATACTAAATGTATGCAAATTTATGCAAAGCTCCTATGTGCCAGTACAGGTGGATTCACAACCCATACTAGTAACTAGTACTAGTAAAATCCTCTTTTTGTTTTTTTCAGTAAAATCCTCTTAATCTTGTGCTTCTCTCTCAGATATTCTAACTCTTTTTTAATAGACTAGAAATTTTTGGTTATCTAATGGTCTCTGCTTTGACTTTTGGATAGCTCCATTGTAAGTCCTGAAGAAGTGATTTAGAACCTAAGTTTAGAATATGAGAATGGTTAATACCTCTCATCTTTTTATTTTTTTTAATATTTTATTTATTTGTTCATGAGAGACACAGAGAAAAGGCAGAGACATAGGCAGAGGGAGAAGTAGGCTCCTCGCAAGAGGCCCGATGTGGGACTCGATCCTGGAACTCTGGGATCATACCCTCGGCCAAAGGCAGAGGCTCAACCACTGAGCCACCCAGGCATCCCACACCTCCCATTTTTAGACTGGAGCACAAATTGATACAAAATTCCAATTTAACAACCTTTTACACAATTTATACATTCTTGGTAAAAAATTCTTTTATTCTTTTGTATTCTGTAGAATTCTAAAAATTGATTATAGATTATGTTGACGTAAAGAAAGTCAAATAAGCATCTGACATAAGTTTTTGAGATGGATAAAACAATCTATAGCAAAAATAGTTGAAAGTTTGAGGACTTACACAAGAGAAACATAAGATGTTCAAAATCACTTATCACCAGAGAAATGCAAACCAAAATCACAATGAGATATTACCTCATACCTGTTAGAATGGCTAAAATCAAAAACACAAGAAACAACAAGTGTTGGCAATTAGAAAAACCCTCAGGCACTTGTAGCTGGGAAAGTAAACTGGTGTAGGCACTATGAAAGACAGTGTAGAGGTTACTCAGAAATTTAAAAATAGAACTACCATATGATTCAGTAATCTCACTACTAGATATTTACTTGAAGAATATGAAAACATTTGTTCAAAGAGATATATGCACCACTACGTTTATTGCAGCATTATTTACAATAGCCAAATTATGGAAGGAGCCCAAATGGTCATCAACAGAGGAATGGATAAAGAAGATATAATATATATATATACATATATAACATATATATATGTGTGTGTGTGTATACATACATATATAGAGAGATATAGATATATAGATATAAATATAGACATCTAGAATATATAATTAATATATAAATATATATAGATATATGTATCTAAATATTCTACATTTTCATTATATTTTAGGTAGATATATGTCAATATTCAGTATATATTATATTCATTATATATATAATATTGATTATATGTAATATATATAACAGAATATTTTCATCCATATAATGGAATATTGTTCATCCATTAAAAATAATGAAATTTTGCCATTGAAACAACATGGATGGATCTACAGAGTATAATGCTAAGCAAAATAAGCCAGTCAAAGAAAGACAAATACCATATGATTTCACTCATGTGAAATTTAGGGAACAAAACAAGCAAGGGAACAAACATAGAACAAAAAGAGACAAATCAAAAAATAGACTTTTAACTATAGAGAATAAACTAATGGTCACCAGAGAGGTAGTAGGTTGGGAAAATGGGTAAAGCAGGTGAAGGGGATTGAGTGTACACTTATCTTGATGAGCACTGAGTAATATATGAATTTTAAATCACTATATTGTACACTTGAAACTAATATAATTGTATGTCAACTACACTGGAATTATTTTTTAAGAATTAATTTTTTAAAGTATGAGGGCATATAAAGAATGTTGATTAAAACAGCTGATTCCTATGGAATCATTTTGACCCCTAAAAGGATATATATTCAACCTGTAACTTTTTATGGAATGATAAAGTTGTAGAAACTGTGAAATGAGTAATAATGTACTCTAGAACTATATTTTTCAAAGTATCTGCTGACTCAGTCAATGAAAAGAAACTATACTTCCAACTCCCAGTTTACTCCAATGGACTTTTTTAGTTTATAACAACTTTCCCAACTTGCTCTTTTTCTCCCCTAAAAAAAACATACCTCTTTTTTCCCCAACTTTGTGTGGTTTTGCCACAGCTTGTTTGTCCCAGATTGTAATTCTCTTTTATTCCTTTTGTTTGTTTGTTTGTTTTATTTATTTTTATTTTTTTTATTATTCCTTTTTTTAAGACTTAATTATTTATGAGAGAGAGAGAGAGAGAGAGAGAGAGAGAGAGAGAGAGAACAGAGTGAGAGGGAGAAGCAGACTCCCCACTGAGCAGAGGGTAGATGTTGTGGGGCTAAATCACAGGACCCTGAGATCATGACCTGAGCCAAAAGAGGATGTTTACTTGACTGAGCCACCCAGGTACTCAATCTTTTATTCTGGAATAAATCCAATTTGTGCTGGTAAAAAAGAGAAAAAAGAAGAGAAAAGAGAAAAGGAAAAAAAAAAGAAAGGAAAGGATAAAAGAGGAAGGGGAAAAAAAGGAAAGAAAGGAAAGGAAAGAAGGAAAGGAAAGGAGAGGAGAGGAGAGGAGAGGAGAGGAGAGGAAAGAAGGAAAGGAAAGGAAAGAAGGAAAGGAAAGGAAAGGAAAGGAAAGGAAAGGAAAGGAAAGGAAAGGAAAGGAAAGGAAAGGAAAGGGAAGAAGGAAAGGAAAGGAAAAAGTGTCTGCTGATTCTACACTTATCTATATACAAAACCAGTTTTCCTGTGAATAACTACAGATTTAATGAAGTATCTCCAGTTGTTCATTTTCTCTTTTCCCACTTGATCTTTGGAAATCCTCAGTCTTAAGAGTATTACAGCACCCTCTAGAATGTCACATAGCTTCTATTATCTTAATCCCTAAATCATGGCAAATGCATTAAAAAAGTCATTCAGTTTACTCAAAGGATATTTATATTTTAACCCTAATAAAGAACAATCAATTTTAGCCAAGGCTAATACATACATGGAATGAGTGGCAGTACAGAAAATTAATGGAGTATTGGGTTTAATATGACAGTAGAAACAAAAAAGCCTGAATTCTTTATGATTTTGAGGTATAATTTCTATACTTAAGTTGGACTAAACACCAGAAGTTAGTATGAATGTCAAGAACAGAAGTTAATTATGCATAAGGAACTCAGCATAGTTTTTAAGGTAATAGCTTACTGCTACATGACAGAAATGGAATTCCACTTCTGTAATAGAAAAGCAAATATTATCTGAGTTTATTGAAATTTTAAAGCATCTTTTCTACAAAAGTACTATATGTGGATATAGCTGGGTGGAATTGTTTTATAGTTAAGAAAAATGGCATATTACACAAGAATTATTATTTTATCATACTGTCCTTTCAGACTATGATTAATACCTTTTTATAATCACCTTATGAATGTTTCAGTATGGAATTAAGTATGCATTTGCATCAAATGAAAATAGCATTTACACTAGGCTTTCCTTTTTTTAAAGTAACATCTTAAAAATTATCTCTCCTGGGGTCCCTGGGTGGCGCAGCGGTTTGGCGCCTGCCTTTGGCCCAGGGCGCGATCCTGGAGACCCAGGATCGAGTCCCACGTCGGGCTCCCGGCGCATGGAGCCTGCTTCTCCCTCTGCCTGTGTCTCTGCCTCTCTCTCTCTGGGTGACTATCACAAATAAATAAATATTAAAAAAAAAATCATCTCTCCTTCGGTTTGTGCTTTGAATTTGTTATATTTTGTAGTAATTGTATCAAATGCATTTTTTTTTCTTTTATTCTTTGTAATTTTCCTGTTACTGGTAATATTTGGTGCAGGTATAGTTTTAAAATTTGAAATAAGAAAAAGAGTGGTTTTAATTTTCCTGAAAAAAGAGTTAGTTGACTCCACTGAGTCACTGGCATGTTGGAGAAAGGTCTCTAAAGAGATCCTAGCTAAAAATTTTGGAGGATAATTCTGACTCAAACTTTGGTCAAATCTGCCACCCATTTGTGTAACACAGCTGCTTCTACTGTCTTGTAGAGTGAATGGCAATCGATGACTCATGTGCTAAGGAGAATGTGGAGCATTGAAAAGACAAGGAGGGATCCATGGGTGGCGCAGCGGTTTGGCGCCTGCCTTTGGCCCAGGGCGCGATCCTGGAGTCCCGGGATCGAATCCCACGTCGGGTTCCCGGTGCATGGAGCCTGCTTCTCCCTCTGCCTATGACTCTGCCTCTCTCTCTCTCTGTGACTATCATTAAAAAATAAATAAATAAATAAATAAATAAATAAATAAATAAATAAATAAATAAAAGACAAGGAAATGGGAAAATCCTTGGCTACATGCATGCACCATATATTGTGTATGATTGAGTATGTCTAATGCAGTGTGCGTGTTCTGTTAAACTGCAGCCTACCACAGTCAGAACAAAAAGAAAGAAAAAGTCTTGCCCTAAATGAGTTCAAAATCCAATTATTTGAGTTGCTGGTGAGATAAAATCCAGTGTGATTCAGCTTTGTATGAGGCTATGGCTATTTACAAACCAGAGAACCTATAATTAAGAATGGACCCCAAGAAAGCACTAACTACATATACATACACACACATATATAGACATACATATGCATATATTTTTAAATTAAATCCTCATAATTTAGCACATACTTGAATGGTTATAGTTTGATAAAATAAGATATATTCTACAATGGGGACTCCTGGGTGTCTCAGTCAGCTAAGTGCCCAACTCATCATTTTGGCTCAGGTCTTGGTCTCGGATCCTGAGATCTAGCTGTGCATCAGGCTCTGCACTCATCAAGGAGTCTGTTTGAGGATTCTCTCCCTCTCCTTCTCCCTCTGTCCCTTCCCCACTTGTGCTTGCTTTCTCTCTCTCTCTCAAATAAATAGTGAATCTTAAAAAAAAATCTACAATGCTAAAAGAGTATGGGGGGATTGAAAGTTAGAGGAACTGTATGACTCCTTCCTATACAAGATAGAATGACACATGTAACATATTGGCAGATATATTATGTATATATATTTGTGCAAATAAATATTCTCAATATATATTTCGTAAAAAAGTAAAACATTAATTTATATTCCAGAATTTTTATAATGCTATTTTTAAGAGACTATAGTGAAAACCTGAAACAGTGAAGAGCTTAGTTAAAATCATTATGATCACAGTTAACAGCAAAAATCTGTTTAATTAAAAAAAAAAAAAAACAGAGAAGGGAAAATGAGACAGGATTCAGAATATGAACTCAAATTTTTATCAAGTGAGAAAAACTACAGTTTTATTGACTATTTTCTTCAAAGTATAGTATTTCATCCATGTTGCTAATAAAAATATCTCTGAGCAATCCAACATGTCTTACATGTGAACACTCAGAAACTTTAAAAATAAACTATGATTTATGTTTTTAGTATGTGATCAGTCTGTATATGTAAGGTTGGCTATATTTTGATGCAATGCTATTTCAAAACCTAAAGAAAAGAAATGTAAAAATAAAATATCAATATTATATAACAAATGCACACATCAGATTTAATATTATGCTGCTGTATGGGAATTTCTGGTTCAATAAAACCTTTCTGTGTTTAATTACAATTTGAGATTTTAAAATGCTTTTGTTATTTTGTTTGTTCTTTACAGGCAATAGAATACCTATTTTCATGTGACTTTTAAGAAAATAGAACACAGTGACTTACATTTTTATTGTGCATGTTATTATTCATCAGGTATATTGGAGTAGGATAATACATATATACATATCCATGTTATTATATCTATATGAAAATATGTGTCATACATATTTATGTAAATGTGTACATGTATGTATATATGTATGTGTATGTAATTTTCCATACATTTATTTTGAAAATTGAAATGAATACTCAATAAATGCATTATTTTTTAAAACTCCAGCTCTCAAAAATAAATAAATAAATAAATAAATAAAACTCCAGCTCTCTAAAATCCAATATTTTTAACATTATAATAATAAAAATAGTTTACATTGATTTAATAATTTAGTCACTTTCCCTTATTACATGTAATGACTATATAATTTTTAAGTTTTAAGTTATCTGAGAGAAAGACTTTAGGAGATCAATGGAGATCAAAATATTGAAGTTTACATTTTTTTAAGATTTCATTTATTTATTCATTAGAGACACAGAGAGAGAGAGAGGCACAGACATAGGCAGAGGGAGAAGCAGGCTCCTTGCAGGGAGCCGGACATGGGACTGGATCCTGGGACTCCAGGATCAGCTCTGGGCCAAAAGCAGAGCTTAACTGCTGAGCCATCCAGGCATCCCGAATTTTACATTTTTAATAATAAATATAAAAGAAATGTCAAAAAGTTGTGGCCTAGGAATTAAAAAACATAAAATAAGAAATTTTCATATTAGCCATGTCAAACCATGGCTATAGTTTATTATGATCTGTGTATAAGATGACAATCTCACAGAGCATATTTATGTGGCCATACATATGTGGATATACAAATATTTATGACTCGGTTGTATCTTTTTTTTAAGATTTTATTTATTTATTCATGAGACACAGAGAGAGAGAGAGGCAGAGACACAGGCAGAGCTCCATGCAAGGAGCCCCAAGTGGGACTGGATCCGGGGACTCCAGGGTCATACCCTGGGCGGAAGGTGGTGGTAAACCTCTGAGCCACTGGGGCTGCCCAGTTGTATCTTTTTAAAAAGGAAAGCTGATGTATTGTGTGGGAGGCATCAAGTTATGTGCTAAATGTCTTGGAAATATCAATAATCTTTTTGTGTTCAGGGTATGTTGGTAACCTTTGAGAAAGATCCATGGAAAACTGAGAACACAGAAAACGATTTTCTAGTATAAGAAAACTAAACACTTATCCCAATATATTAAGGGTTACCACGGTAATTCAAAATAAAAATCCATCTAACACATAGGTTTCTGGAAGATTAGAGTTGATCTTTTTCTTGATTTTTGCTTGGGATAATTTATAAGATATATAACATCTGAAATAGGGAGGGAATTATATATGTCATTTCCCATCCTTAAGGTAAAGATCAAGATTATATAAATCCTTCAGGGAAAGTATAGAGAAACTTAGTTTCAAATCTAACAATTTAACTATATCCAAGTTATAAAAAAATAAGAGGTAAGAAAAAGTATTCTAAAACATTAGGGAACATAGGACTTCAGGAAGAAGGATGATCTCAAAGACATGTGGGATGTTTGAGAGCACTATTTTATAGTAAAAAGACAATCGCCAAGAGGAAGAGAGTAAAAGCAATTAAAAGCACATTGGAAGAGCAGTTTTGAGATCTCTTTTCGTCTTAATTTGATGTCAGTTAAGCCCATCTAATTAAATACATGCATTATCGCCATCTTTATGCCACATTTTAACAAAGAGACCAAAGATAATTTTCTGAGGAGTATAGAAAAATTCCCAAAGTATAGAAATAAAATATTTAAAAATATAGTAGGAGGTAGAAATTATTCTGTAACCTATGGAATCCTGAAAAGTCAAAAGAAAAAAAAATTAAAAAGACGTATCAAGGCAAGTGGGATCAGCAAAGACCACAAAAGGGCTGAACAGTATGATCAGGGGAAATAGAAACTCAGCGATTCCTATGGGAAAAGCTTTTTGGGGAGCTTGTGAGTTATAAATTAATTTAAGGGAAAGCTGTATGTGTATGTCAGATGAAGAAAAATGGTCCCTGAAGTGGACAGTGAGAAGAGAGTAGTCAGTGCAGCTTGAACAAAAAAGAAGACAAGCCCCAACATTGGAATCATCAAGAATAAGAAATGAATATATTCAAAAGTTTAGTATGAGTTTAATGGATTGTTAAATACTATGGCCCCCAGGGATTCTTATGTATTTCTCTGTCATAGTGCTCCATGTATTTATTAATCACTCAATGATCCATTTATTTCCATTTTTCCTTAACCATCTCATTTCTGTCTATCCTTTACCAATGTGGAAACAATCACTTCAGTGCAAAAGGAAAAAAAGGAAAAAAAAAGAAAAGAAAAAAACTCTTCTTCTTCCAAAGACTTGGTAATGTGTAAGATGGGAAAGGAGAAGGAAGGAGCACAGATGACAGTTGGAGCATGAGTGAAAAAAAAAAAAAAATGAGATGCACAGAGCTCTGCATGTGGGAAGGAGTAGAGGGGTTTTCTAGGTAATCACATTGGTAGAAACTATTCTCAAAGCATTTAAGACATTGTCCTGTATATTTCTTTAAATAAAAATGTCTCTTTATTTGGGGTATTTTCAGGTCACCTGAAAAACAACTAGGATAAATGGATACTTTGTATGGTTTCATGCAACATGAAACATTTATCAGTGACTAGGATAGAACAGTAAATGTCCTAAAAACGTAGAAATCCCACAAGTCTCCACGCTAATATAAGTAGCCTATGGATTTTTAAATATAGATAATATATTCCGTTACATTGGAATGCTAATATGTTAATGATTTCTTACTATTATCTTGGGAACATTTTCCTTCATTACATTGGGAATACCAGAGTGCTAAGAAGGGAGAAAATGTGTGTGGGGGGGAAAGTGAACAGAAATATGTAGAATATGTAGTTAAAATGTGTATGTGCAGGTTTCAAATTTTAAAAAATGATACAAATTTGACTTGCAAAAAGTTTTGACTGGGAAAACTCAGACTGAAACTGAGTAAGACAACAGTAAGTAAAAAAGTTAGTATGAAATCTTAATTAACATATAATATCAAGAATAGTTTAGGATATAGGGTTAAATGGATATCAGAGTGATGTGTTATAGGGATATAAACGTATATTTTAATAGTAAAGCATTTATAATTCAAGCTGATAATATAATGCCACAAATAAGAATAAAAGTGGATTTATAATTACTGAGGGCAATTTTGTCTTTGAGTCATAAAATTCATAGTTATAGTAGTGTTCTGATTTCACAATAGGGAAAATGGAATTTTACTTCATGTTAGTGTCTCTCATCCAGAGACCATTCATGGGAATCAAAAGACCAATATTTCTCTGTATAATGCATCTATCTTGGTCACTACAGGTTGCTATGACAAAGTACCAAAAACGGGATGGCTCATAAACACCAGAAACTTATTTCTTACAAACTCTGAAGGCTGAAAGTCTGAGATCGGGGTGCCAGCATGGTCAGGATCTGATGAAAGCTATCTTCTTAATTCATAGATGACCATGTCTTGTTCTAGTCTCACAAAACATTGAGCAGAGAGAGGGGAAGTAAGATCTCTTGTGACTCTTTTGTGACTCTTTTAAGTGCACTAATTTCATTCATTGAGGACTCCATCTTTGTAACCTCATTAATCCTAATTATCTACCAAAGGCCCTACTTCCTATTACCACCATATTGGGTAGTAGGGTTTTAATACATTCTTAGTGTGGCTACTATGCAAGTTTATGACTAAAAAAGAGATATAGAACCTGTCCTCAAATAACTGAAATTTCATGAATGAGGATAAGATAAAGATATTGAAATAGGTTGAGAATATAATGTTAAAATATTTGAAATATATGTTAAATGAACTAACAGTTCTAATTCTAATAACTTTCCTTCCTTTTTACCTGTCTACACCTTTTGGTATTTTCAATTTTTAAATAATTGAATACTCTGGATAACAAAGGCTTCTCCTTCCCTCTCTTAACATAAATTACAACCACAGTACCTTGTTCTTAAAAATTATAGGCATTACCATAGTCAAAATTACTGTACTGATTATTGTATTGATTTTTCTTCTCATTTGATTTTCAAACCAGATCTCATAACGAAGAATGAAAAATGAATATCTTACTAAAATTTATGTCGTGTTATACTATGGTATGTTATGGTATGTTATATTGTTATGTTATGGTATGTTATGTTATTTTTTTGCTGTTGAGTCTTCATTGCCTGATCCAGAATAGGCCTAAAATAAATAGTTCTGGAATTAATAAATGTCTTTTAATATTTCTCATTCATTCCTTAAGTCCCTGGAAATCCTCTTAATGATGTTTTTGTCCTTATTTTCTCTTCTAGGGCTCCCTCATGTACATACATACATACATACATTATTGTATGCATACATCATTTAAGGTGATGCCTTATATTGATACAGGAAGTTGTGTGCCTGCTAAATAAATAGTCTATATAGTCAATATAGACTGTTTTTAGATAATGTAATGTTATAGGTTTAGCAAGTTCAATTTTCATATCCGATGATTATATAATTTTTCCACCTGTAAAGAGTAGAATTTCAAAAAATAGAGTCAATTATCTCATATTCAAAATATTAAGATTTCTCTACTTCCTCTGAATTAATTAAAAATATATGTTCTATATTTGTATATGAAATCACTCCTAATCATGTATAATTCTACTAAATGTGGAAACATGCCACCCACCAGAACACTAACATTTCAGACATATTTAAATTAGCATTATTAATATTTCAAAAATCACTTAGAGATGAACATTTATAATTAATCTAACATTTTGGATACCCATACTAAAGTGTTTGATTTAATAGATATAGTACCTTATTATATTTAGCATGGCAATTATATTTGATTTTCCAAGTAGAAGAGATATAGGTATTTGTACCAGGAATAATAAGTAGGGCTTACTCAACTGAATTATTAAAATTCCAAAGGCCAGAGGGATCTACTCTTGCTTTTATATGTATATACATTCCATTATGTGCTACTAGTGGTTACGTGCATTTAAAATAAGTTAATTAAATTCTAAAAGTCCAACTTAATCCTGAATGCAGTATGATATATATTTCCAGAAAAGGAGGAATTAATCAAAATGCCTAATTTTAATTTTTCAAATAAAATTTAACAGGCACTGGAGATAACAAGGAAAGGTTATAATCTTTGCATGCCACTACTTAAAGATTCTTAAATATACTCTATTTTTACATAAATTGAAAATTATATGAACGAGATGTTTCTTTTCATTCATCTTATTAAAGTAAGATATAAAACAACTAAATCAACATTTAAATTATTAATATAGAGTGATCTGTGGTCATGATATGAATAATCACTCCTTTCATAATAATTTTATTTTTTATTTAAAGTATGGAAGTTGTGTGCCTATAAATAATGCCTATAAATAAATCAAGAATGGTTTATACTCAGACAGGTAATATATATTTACAAAAAAGCCACTTTTCATTAAAAGATTTAGATGTATAGTAATGAAATAATTACAAACTTGATATGATTATCAAAATATCACTCAAAACTGAGGATAAAATGTTCACTTCCCCTTTGTCCCCCTTACTGTATAATATCTAACCCTACAAGATAAACATTTTATAAAGAACTTTAATCTAGAATATTTATATAAGTGAATTATACTCATTTCTCAAAAATAACATGGAAAAATTATTACTCTAACTAATATTCCATTACATTTTGTCTTAAATACATAAGTTGATTTTGTGG
This sequence comes from Canis lupus dingo, assembly GCF_003254725.2. Lineage (NCBI taxonomy): Eukaryota > Metazoa > Chordata > Mammalia > Carnivora > Canidae > Canis > Canis lupus. Next base: position 9,758,509 of record NC_064261.1, on the reverse strand, counting down.
GATTTGAATGTGATTTGTTTTAAATATTTTCATAGCCATCAGAATAATCAATCATACATAAGAATGTCTAAGTTTCATATTTATGCTCTTGTTTATTTTAATTTTTTTTAGATTTTATTTATTTATTCATGAGAGACACAGAGAGAGCTTCAGAGATATAGGCAGAGGAGGAAGCAGGCTCCCGGAGGGGAGCCCAATGCATGACTGGGTCCCACGACCTGAGGATCATGACCCGAGCCAAAGGCAGATGCTCAATTGCTGAGCTACCCAGGCTCTTTTGCTCTTGTTTAACAATATGTCAAATGTAACTTAACACCTAAATTATCTTTCAAATTAATTATTAAAAAACATATTTACAGATTAACTTAAAAATACATCTTTTTAATTAATAGGATATTCCAAATGTAGAAAAGATAAGATATACTTTGATATAATCAAAGTGGAAAAAGTTTCCTTAAATACATGACTATAATAGAAGTATTGGCAAAAATTTGATGGAAAATTTTTCCACATGGAAGTCTATGTGTAAATGAATTTATATCTGTTCTATATCATTCATCATTGATACTTCAATATTTTGTATCCTGCTTTGTTTAATTACAACTCCTTTAGTTCTCCATTATTTTCTGAAACAGGATTCACCTAGGTTGTGAGGGTTAGGCTCAGTATTTATTGAGTGCTAAATATATTCCACTTCTCTTCTAGGACCTGATGATATAGCAGTGAACAGAAGAAACAAAGATTCTGTCCTTGAGAAATTCATGTTGCAATGAGGTAGATTGAGGAGAAACACACAGAGAAATAGTTACATCATGATAAAGAGGTCAATCCAACAATAGGATACAACATTTGTAAATACTCATGCACCTAAAATGGGAGCACCTAAATGTATAAAACAAAAATTAACAGACTAAAGGGAGAAATAGACAGCAACACAATAATAAAGGATTTTAATACCCTACTTACATCATTAGGTAGATCATCCAGTCAGAAACCAATAAAGAACATTAGCCTTAAATAACTGTTTAGACCAGATGGAGTTAACAGATACACATCGAACATTCCATGTCAAAGTCAGTTCATGACTGGAAATGGGGCTATACTTTTCTGAGACCAATGACAAAAGCATTTGTATGGATGCATATGAGAAACCTTAACCATGGATTGTACTACAGCCTTCAGGCCAGCATATGCAGCCCATCTCTATTGGACAAAAAAGTCTTTCTTTTTTGTCTGAATATCACACAAAATAAAGAAACCAACAAACTCATCATATGTGCTTACTTCATAATGTGAGAATGATTATGCTCCTCAATATCTCCCCTTTCTTCCCCTAATTGCTTCTATACCAATAACAAGGTCAAGGGCACAGAATAGTTTGAGTTGGGCAAGACAGTCATTGCTCTGGGAGAAAGAGAGCATACTCAATGCATTAATAGTTAGAGCTTAATTATAACACAATGGGAGTGGTTCTTGGGGCCATTGAACCAGGGAGTATAATACAAGACTGGATAGAGAAGAGATTATTAGAATGGCAGCTTGACACGGGATTTAAATCCTGGCAAGAATACATTATATATTGTAATACTCTGGTGGGATGACTCTTTGAATTTTGCATGTCAATGGCCTAAAGTAATGAAGTGGAGATGACAAAACTGTCCTGTAGAGTATGAGAAAAACATTAGAATGTACAGGGGTATGATGTGGTTAAAATGAATGTATTACATATAACCAGGGGATACAAGAAGTGGTGTTCCCCAGAAGGGCTAAGAAGACATTCACCTTTTTATTGCAAAAGGAAAGTAATAATGAGGGTGTACCATCTTCTGGTTGACTTCCTCAGAAGGCCAGAATTGGTATTAACAGTCATGTAACTGTCCATTTTTGTTAATGGAAATGAGACGGTTCTTGATTAGTGAAGACCAGAAAGTAACATTTAAACATGCAATGCAAGACACAAATAATTAATATAATGGACAGTAAAAACTAAGTGTCACAGCCAAAGTCCCCATGTCTATAGGGATCCATAGTGATGGCTACAGTTCTTCTAGGACTGAGAGAATTAGCAGGTGACATCATTGTTGCCTGACTTTTAGAACAGGAAAATCGAATCAAAATTTGATGATTAGAAGACTCATGACAAATGTCAAAATAAAGAATCATGATTCCTCATCCAATTACCAGATATGAGCAGCTTTTGAGCTCAGAGGTTGTAGATTGGAATGGAGGCACGACTTCTTTGAGAATGACCAGGAAAACAGCTAAAAAGAAGGACAATAAGTATTTTTCAAATCCTTTCAAATGGATTTGTGGTTTTCAATCAGGGTAATTTATATGGTGAGGTGGGAGAAGAAACTTCTAGATTTTGAAGGTTGTAGGGGCACCTGAATAGCTCAGTGGTTGAGTGTCTGCCTTTGGCCCAGGGCGTGATCCTGGAATCCTGAGATCCAGTCCCACATCGGGCTTCCTACATGGAGCCTGCTTCTCCCTCTGCCTATGTCTCTGCCTCTCTTTCTGTGTGTCTTTCATGAAAAATTAAAAAAAAATCTTTAAGAAAAATAGATTTTGAAGGTTGTTGAGCAGAAGCTTGGAGATGACATTGGCATCTGTGAATAAATAATTCTTTGTAGACAGTAAGCATATGAAAACTAGAAGATAAATGGAGTCCTAGTCTACCTATTGTCTATTTCTGTAAATAAAATGCCCACAAACTCTAACTTTTTTCATCCTTTGATTGTCATGTAGCTAATTAGGAAACATATATGAGTAATTGACAGAACTCTCACTTTGGCCCACTGACCTTTCATTTAAGAACAATTTGAAAAGAAGGGGATTGGAACCCTCTATAACTATCTGCTCCCATCCTCTTCACCTTCAAAAACTTGAAGATATATGAGTAGTGATGCCCATTATGTCCACATTGATTTCAGATTTCCGTGACCATCCAACGTGGTAAATGGTGCCAGAAAACCGAGTATTAGCCCCAAATATCACTCAACCAAGCTGTAGTCTCCATCACAGTTTTTGTGGTATCTGCACTGAAAGAAAAATACAGCCTCTGGAAATGTTTATGAGGTTATTGATCTGGATAATGCAAGAGTTTCAATCCCTATTAACAAAGAAGATAAAAATAAGGCCAGCACTTCACATGATCTGTTTTGCACCAGAGTTGTGTTAACTGTCCCACTCTGTCACAAGATAGTTCAAAGAGTTTTGATCGTCTTAGCATTTCACATAACTCACACTGGTCCACTATACTGATGCATGACACCTTGCTGATTATACCTAAAAAAGCAGGAAGTAACAAGTACTCTAGATGCTCTAATGAGAAACAGTGATGTTAGGAAATGAAAGGTAAGTCCTAAAAAGATTCAGCTCTCTCACATTGAAATTTTAAGACTTCAGAGGTTTGGGACATGCCAAGAAATTCCATTAAAGGCCAAAAAATAAAATAAATAAACAAATAAAGGTCAAGTTAGTGAGTGTTGTATCATCCATCACTATGAATGAGGCAAAAGTTATGGTTCACATCCTTGGATTGTGGAGATAGCATGTACTCTAGCAGAAGGCTACTGTGATGAACAATCTGATATCTCAACTTGGCTAGCCTATGCAAAACCCTGAAATTTGGTAAAATATTACCTTAGGTATGTCTTTGAAGATGAGATTAACATTTGAATTAGTAGACTAGATAAAGCAGATTGCTAGTGGACATTCTCTAATCCACTGAGAACAAAAAGGCAGAAGAAGGAACTAATTTCTCACAACTGCTTCTCCTTTCCTTATTATGTTTCATGTTAATAAAATATCTAAAACAAAATGTTACATTAAAAGTAAAACACATTTCTGGGGCACTTGGGTGGTTCAGCAGTTGAACATCTGCCTTCTGCTCAGGGCGTGATCCCAGGTCTGGGGATCGAGTCCTGCATCAGACTCCCTGTGAGGACCCTGCTTCTCCCCCTGTCTATGTCTCTGCCTCTTTCTCTGTATCTCTCATGAATTAATAAAATCTTTTAAAAAAATTAAAAATATATAAAAGTAAAACACATTTTTAAATTAGCAAATATTTTTTAAAAAATCAGTATTTCAAGAGGAAATAAAAGTAATACAAGAAAGATTATGAACAAGCATAGAACACTAAGTGAATTAGTTGTAAATAATATTAGCTACTTATACACTATGATAACAGTGATTAGTGATGTCATAAAAATGAATATATAGCTAGATTGAATCTAAGGGTGGAAGGAGTGGATCTACAGATGTGTGAATTATGTGCGCATTTGTGTGTGAGTGTATCTCTATGTGTGACAGGCAGGAGGTCAGGGCCAAGACTTGTAAGAGGGTTAAGTATTAAAGTTTTATAATTGTTAATAAAGAGAAAATTGGACATGAAAATATCAAGAACTAAAAAAATAATCTTAGTAAACTCTAAAAACCCTGGCAGTTTTAAAGTCTATAAGTTCCTTGGAAGCTACAATCTTTAGTATTAGGGATACAGTATAGTAATAATAGCAGTGCCCCTTGCCCATCACATATATATTATACACAGACTCCTCACCAGGACATACTTAGCTATAGGCACTACTGAATAGTTCCATTTTTTTCAACATCTGATATTAAACCCGAGTCCCAGATTTGACATCGTTTGCCAGATAGAATGGGCAGATACTAGTTGCATCATCTCCATTATAGAAAGGAGCACCACTTCTACTTGTAGGAATAAGCACTTATTTTGGATATGGGATCCCTTTTCTACTCAGAGAGCTTCTGACAAAACCACTATCTTTGGACTTACAAAATGTTTTATTCTCCATTATGCTATTTTACATACCATAGCTTCCGGTATAATAATTCATTTTGTAGCAAATAAAGTGTGGAAATGGCTTCATGCTTATGAAATTTTCTGGTCTTAATGCATTCCCTTCACACTGAAGTACTTACTCTGATGAAAGAAAGAAAGGAAAGAAAAGAAAAGAAGAAAGAAAGAAAAGAGAAAGAAAGAAAGAAAGAAAGAAAGAAAGAAAGAAAGAAAGAAGAAGAAAGAAAGAAAGAAAGAAAGAAGAAAGAAAGAAGAAAGAAAGAAAGAAAGAAAGAAAGAAGAAAGAAGGAAGGAAGGAAGGAAGGAAGGAAGGAAGGAAGGAAGGAAGGAAGGAAGGAAGAAAGAGAGAGAGAAAGAAAGAAAGAAAGAAAGACAAGAAAGAAAGAAAGAAAGAAAGAAAGAAGAAAGAAGGAAGGAAGGAAGGAAGGAAGGAAGGAAGAAGAAGAGAGAGAGAAAAAAGAAAGAAAGAAGAAAGAAAGAAAGAAAGAAAGAAGAAAGAGAAAGAAGAAAGAAAGAAGGAAAGAAAGAAAGAAGAAAGAAAGAAAGAAAGAAAGAAAGAAAGAAAAGAAAAGTCTTTTAGTGAGTCATTTAAGACATCAGTTAGCAACATCCACTTGAGCTGAGATAGTGCCCTCCAGAACACGGTATACATATGTTCTAAATCATACATGGTATATGTATGTTCCAATATTCAGTGATATTTCTTCCATATCTAGAATTGATGAGTTTGGGAATCAAAGTGTGGGGCCATAGGTACATTGGGGAAATCTTTTCTATTACTATTACTCTTAATAATTTCTTAGTAAAATTTTTACTTCCAATCAGCCCAAAGTTAGGCCCTATTGTTCTAGAGATCAATAGAGGTTCCCAATCTGTGACCAAAGACATTTCATTAAAATGGAAGTTAAATGCATGGAATCCCCTAGGTAGCCTCTCAGTTTGGCCATTTTTTTATACAATTCAATGAAATGCTATTCTAATATAGTGGGGAAGGGATAGTTTAGAGAAGGGGGTTATGGAAGATGTTTTAATGGCAACGATGACCATGTGACTAGTGGCAGAAACAAAGACCATGATAAAATATGTCCTTCTTATTTTGATATGAATATATATGTTCATACGCCAATTCGTTTTTGTTTATTTTCCCCTCTATCATTCTCATCCCATTTAACATAAGTACTTAAACATATCCTTCAGTATTTAAGTTGCAGGATATCTAAAGGTGGTTATTACTCAGCTAGAAGAATAATGACCATCACCCTAAGATGGAAAACCTTATTTATGGGAGGGAGATATAGATATAGATATAGATATAGATAGATAGATGATAGATAGATAGATAGATAGATAGATAGATATACCTATATATCTATATCTATATATAAGATATATTATATGAAGAGAATTAGTAAGTTTTAAGTTGTATGAGTTGCTTGCATCACGTTAAGTGAAAATATGGTTTTGCTTTTGATTTTTAAAAGTTAAATATGCTTAAGAGAGTTGTACAGGGATACCAAGTTGAAAAAGGGTAAATGTTGGTTGTTTTTGTATTGTGTCAACTTTGCAATATGAAACAAAGCTTCTTAGAATTTCTTTTCTGCATGATTACAGATTAGGGATGGGCACACGCTGTATATGAGCATCATTTTGAAAGATGGAACCCAGGAAATGAAATGCTGTAAGGGTTTGCCACCGAAACTCGTATGGGTCACTGATATGCTGACATAATCTTGTTGGTGTAGGCTATCAGTCAGGCTCACAGCTCTTCCAGGTTCCTGAGATTTCTTCCTGAAGTTTCTTTAAGTTCTGGTGTCAGTTGAATATATGGTTCCATGGTGAAAAGTGCCAGTTTCATCTGGAGGTAATACGCATTAATGAAGCTGGAGTTGATAAAAGACAAATGCAGGTCTTAACTTGTCTTTGTGAGTCTCCTATAGTTTTCATGGGATCCAGTTCGTCCACAGAAGTTTCAGCTTGTTCTCCACTGTCTCTTGGTTCACACCCATCTTTTCTTCCCAACTACTGCCCCTGCTGACCTATGGCAACTTCAATCTCACCATCAGATTTAAGACAACAGTCACCCAGAGACATTTTAATCGACTCTACAATTAAGTCAGGTCACATCTGTCAGAATGTATCAGGGTGCTACCACTCTGATCCAAATCATTATTTCTCACCTGGAGGGTTGCAGTCACCTAACTTTTGGCCCTGTTTCTATCCTTTACCCTTTTAATGTCTATTAACAAGCAACTTAGGTGATGCTGTCAAAATGATAATCAGATTATGTCACTCCTCTATCCAAAGCCCTACAACAGAATTCTATTTCACTCAGCGTATGTTTTCTGCACTGACCTCTACGTTTCTTTGTGATGTGGCTTCCTGAATCCCTCTCTTGCTATTAACCCCATAGTATCATCCACTCTAGTGACTTTGGACTCATTAATTTTCTGATAGCTCATCAGGCTTGTTCCCAACATAAGGCATCTGCCACTTTTTTGCTCAAACACTGCCTTTTCAGTGAGGACTACCCTGAGCATTTAAGTTAATATCACAACCTGTTCTTACCATATTTGATGATAAACACACAAGATCACTTTTCTTTGGATTTGTCATTAATCCTTAATATTGTTCTAATGTTATTAGCCACTGATCATGGATTGCATCACAAATCACTGCTCTTATAAATATTTTATATTTTTCTTCAATTATATCTTTATTACATATCATCTATGTAAAGGAACAATTTTTAACAGAGAATATAATTAACTGAACTAAGACACAGTCTTCGTGAATTGTATTATTTATTTTGGAGTCTGTATTAGTTTCCCATGAAATTATCACAAAAAAATAGCATAAACCAGGTGACTTAGAATAAAAATTATTGTCTTCTAGTTCCAGAGGCTATAAGCCCCAAATCATAGGATTGATAAGGCCATGATCCTTCTGGAACCTGTAGAAGAATCCTTCCTTCCTCTTCCTAGCTTCTGGTGCTTTGCTGGAATCTTTGGGGTTCCGTGGATTGAAGATGCATCACACTATTCCACTCTCCTCATACAACTTTCTCCCTGTATTCCCTCACTTCATCTTCGCTTGTGCATTTCTCTATGTTCAAATTTCTCCTCTTTATAAAGACATAAGCCATATTGGATTAAAGCCCACTCTAATGACATCATCTTAATTTGATTGCTTCCATAAAAACCTTATCTCTAAATAAGGTCAGAATCTGAGGTATTGAGGATTAGGATTTCAACATACCTTTTTCAAGCTCCATGCTGACCATGGCTGACCCAAGGACTGAATATCAAATGCTTTTCTTAAAAAGTTGAAAAAGGCAAAAACCTGTTCTATCTTAGCAGATATAAAAACTGCTAGGCTGCATCAACTACATCATTCTTTAGAATTTCTTCCCCTAGTCGTTGGGTGTATTGTCTGCAGAAAGCCCTTGGCTCTCAGCTTTCTCACAGAAATGCTTCAGCTAAAAAGAATTGCATCACCAAGACCATGCCCTCCTGAAATAATAACTCAAAATAGTGAATAGCTGATACCAGGGATATGGATGCCAAGTCATTTTGCTACAACTCAGAATAATTCCTATCTACAGAACTTCCCTTAAGACCACTTGAAATTTTAGTTGAAATGGTGTCACAGTCCTAGTTCTCTATCTACCCAATATTGCATCATAACTTCCCCTTCAGTAAATGAGAACATGAATAACACTCCGTAATAAACATTTTACATGTTAATCTCCATTTCGGACTCTGCTTTAAAGAGATGTACAGAACACGCTTCCTGTGGAAGTCAATGTGATATCTGGTATCAGTACTGGTTCGAGAAAACAAACACTAAGAAAAGATTTTTATCATCCTCTGTTTAGCTGGCAATGAATTCATCATCACTATTGGAAAGTAAAAAAAAGGATAGCTCCTGGTATTTTTTTTTTAAGATTTTATTTATTTATTCATGATAGTCACACAGAGAGAGACAGAGAGGCAGAGACACAGGCAGAGGGAGAAGCAGGCTCCATGCACCGGGAGCCCGATGTGGGATTCGATCCCGGGTCTCCAGGATCAGCCCCGGGCCAAAGGCAGGCTCCAAACCGCTGCGCCACCCAGGGATCCCTTTTTTTTTTTTTTTGGATAGCTCCTGGTATTAGGTAAATTTTAGGTAATATAAATTTTATAAATTAGGTAAATTAGGTAAATTTTATAAATTAGGTAATAGTAAATTTTTAATAATTTTTGGGTGGTAAACTGGAATGATATTTTGCTAGGGGATTTACTGTCAGATATAAAGTGAGAAGCTTTTGAAAGATATTAAAGAAGAATAAAGAAGAATTATTAACTATGAGGGCTTTAGAATTGAGCTATTGCTCAGCACAATTGATTCTTTGAAAAAAAAAGAAAAGAAATAAAGTAATTAATAATTAAGTCCTTAACATGAAAGCCAGAAGGACCCCATGTTAGTATATAAAATGACCCTCAATTTCTGTAGACAGCAGGGAGAAAAACCTGAGGATTTAATAAAGTAGCAGAGCTCCATGGAGGTTTCCTTTTCTCAATTCTGTATATCCGTTATGACAAGATCAGGACTCTAGGGAAGACTGGGGTCCTGCCACATGGGGTTGGAATCTTTGCATCGATTTGCTCCCAAATTTTGCATCTCCAGAGTTTCCTAAACTCTCTCAGTTTACATAGACCCAAAACTTCCTATTAAGTGCCGGTGCCTCGCAATTGCTGTTGATGCTTAATCCTCAAAAGTCAAGTGAACAACACTGGATCTTAGCCAAAAGGCCGAGTATCAGAAAGGGAGACAGAACATGAAAGACTCCTAACTCTGGGAAATGAACTAGGGGTGGGGGAAGGGGAGGAGGGCGGGGGATGGGAGTTACTGGGTGGCGGGCACTGAGGGGGGCACTTGACGGGATGAGCACTGGGTGTTATTCTGTATGTTGACAAATTGAACACCAATAAAAAACAAATTTATTTAAAAAAGAAGTCAAGTGAACAAAACTGTCATAATAAGTGACAATATAGAAGTAATGTGGAAGACTGATCTATAAAAAATAAATGGGCAGTCACCAGAGATAATGCCCAGTTTATATAAAGAAAAACAGGCAATCAGATGACTGAGGGCAATGAATTAATAAAGGGCCATGACTCCTCACTTAATTTTCAAGTTTAGCTAATATTCATATATACAACACAATGATTGAGGAAAAGCCTAGGCCTTTGGGAGGAAAAACTGCACCATGACTCTTGTGCTTGGTAATAATTCCACCATTCCTTTCTCAAAAAGACCTACGACTATTTGCTCAAATTTCAAGTCAACAATGATATGCAGCACACCAGAGTTTTATGATGAGTCTCAGTTAAGTGGAGATGTATGAGGCATATGGTGATTGTGGGTCGGGCTAACAGTGAGTCCACTGCGTCTGCAAGACCATCACATGGCTATCTCTCTAATCCCCAAATATGTAATTGGAATAGACACACTGTGTAATTGGAAGGATTTTCTATTTGTTCCTTGGCTTGTGGGGTAAAAGATTTCATAGTGAAGCCCAAGTGCAACCCTAAAAGTGCCAATTCCTGCGTGGAGGATATTTTCATGTTTCTGCATCGTCAGGACTTTTTGAGGAAAGACAATTGAAATGCTATTAAGACAAAGAATGTGCCATTTCCCCCAGAACTATTTGTTCTTCTCATTCTAAGAGTGTTATATTTCTAGGTGTGTCATTACATTTTAAAGGTATTAAAACTCTGAACTATGTGTTTATATTTCAAAATGTTGTAAAAATTAAGGATTCCCTCTTCTTTTCCAAGAGACTATTTGTTTACATTAACAAGAGGGTTTCTCTTTCTCAAGGGTGTGTTTTCGGGGGAGTGAGGTGGGGGCAGTATAAAGGAATTCTTGTATAAGCCCTCAGACGCATGATTTCTGGGCTCCTTTCCCCTAACTGTGCAGGCGACATCTGCCCCCATTGAATTATCCTAGGGGAGCTGGGGCACAGGTAATGAGTGCTGTTAGTGCTGTAATAATGTCTAGTGTTTAATTTAGAAACCTCATGCTTGTTTTCAGGATAAGATAGATAAATACAGATATCAAAAACATACTAGCCCCCAACCAACAAAATAAATAAATATCAATATTGAATCCCAGGGTAAATAGCAGAAATTAGTACAACTCTTAAAGACCTAAAGGATCCAAGAATTCATCGCTTCTCCATTTCATTTACCATCTGGCTCCACAAACAAAAAGAAAACAAACAACAAAACAAAACAAAACAAACAAAAAGCAGATGGAAGATGACAGTGGATAACTGCAAACTCAACCAGGTAATAACCCAATTGCAGCTGCTGTGCCAGATGTGATGTATTTGCTAGAGAAAATTAACATGGCCTCTGGTATATGGTATGTAGCCATTGATCTGGCAAATTGGTTCTTTTCCATTTCTATCAGAAAAGAGGATCGGAGACAGTTTGTATTTACTTGGAACAGACCTCAGTATTCATTTATAATTTTGCCTGGAGCTATGTTGATTCTTCCACCTTCTGTCTTAACACCATCCAAAAAGACCAGGACCAGCTGGACATGCTACAAATATTATATTCTTCTGCTAATGAACGAGATTCTGGATCACGACACCAGTTAGCCATTGACAATAGTAAAATTGCTACTTGAGTTCGACAGGAACCTAGAATAGATAAGGAGGGGGATAGTAGAAAAGGATGCATGCCTGTTATGCCCAGAGCCCAACTACAGTAGAAGGGGACACAATTTTGCCCAGTAACCTCATTGTTTTCTGAAAACAGCTCACTACCATTCAGGAATTTGTATATTTTCTACTCTAGGGTAGCAAAGGGGGTAAACTGTAGTGAATTGTGTGATGCACTACCAGATTCCTCTATAAAGCAATAAAATGACCCCCCCCCCCCCGTTAAGTTCTTTGGAGCATTCTATTTGTCTCACTTAAGGAACATAGCTTTGCTTAAGGTTATGTTGCCTTTCTGAGGCAGCCTGCAACCCATGGCAAATTTAGATGAGTACACAAAGGGCTAGTACTCTCATCCCAGTTCAGAATTATTCTGAGTGGGCCATCCCAGTCTCAGAAATATCCCTGAAACTGGCTGAGGTTTTTGTGGAGATTGTGTCATGACCTAACTTCCCCTACTGCCCAATCCTACTTCTTTTTTTCACCTCCCGGAATTTTTTTTTTTTTTCCTCAAGAGTATTCCTGAATAAACTTCCACTTATTTTCCATCTCTGAGTTTGCTACCTGGATAACCCAACCTGCCAAAGTAGGTAAGGATAAGTCATGAATTCAAACAGACTTTAAAATATATATATATTGATTGGTTGATTGATTGATTGATTTGAGAGAGAGACAGAGCACAAGTGGGAAAGGTAGAGGAAAGGTGAGAGCAAATCTCAAGCACACTGCGCTAACATAGAGCCCACCTGGGCTCATTCCATGCCCTGAGATCATGATCTGAGCAGATACCCAAGAGTCAGAGGCTTGACTACACCACCCAGGTGCCCCTCAAACAGACACTTTTATTTTCTGATGTACTTGTTTAGTATTTTGAAATCCTTAGCAAAGTAAGATTATACAGTGTGTGTTTCCATATTTAACAGCATTTCCATATATCAAAAATGGTAGCACAGCTCTTAATATATCTATTTCCATACAACATTTAGTTCAGCATGAATTTTTAACATTCTTTTGCTTGAAACATTCTGATCGTATGTAATATCAGCCAAGTGAGCATGTATTGTAATTCCATGTAACCTGTCATTATAACCAACAATGTGTCAAGCTTAAGATATTTAACAAGACAGTTCAGTGAAATTATTCATTGTTTTGTTAGCAATACAATTCTTTTGTTTTACTTCATATTATTTGAGTTTTAGGGCCTTTAAAAACAAAAATAACAGTAAACATTCTATTAAAACTGTCTACTTGATAGGGCTTGATAAAAAATTGATGTTTTTAAGAAATTTAATAACTATTGCCATAAAATTATTTGTCAGTTGAAGAAAGAAAGCTTGGCATTTCCCCTGAGGCATTTTCTCTGTTCTAAAACAATGTAAAGAAAAATATTTCCACTGAATATTTAACAAATGTACTATGCCAAATGTGTTTCAATAAATTACAAATTGTTTCCATAAATTTCACTTTATAACTCATAGAAATATATTTTATATTTCTCAAAAATAGTCCTCTTAACAGTACAATGAACTAGGCAATAGTGATTTTAAGTAAAAATAACATTTCTCATCTTGAATAATTTTGCATTTACATAAGAGTTACAAAATATACTTTTATATAAGACAAAATTAGAATGATCACTTAAAAACTTTTACACATTTGGTTGGGTTTTATTTTGAATTTACATTTATCTTTATTAAATGGCACTTTGCTTTCAGGTAGATAAATCTATCAGTGTAAGATCTAAATTATTTTCTGTGTATTTTTATTGTGAGAAGTAATGTATGTTCAAGTTGTATATGTGAGCAAATTGAGTGAATTACTTTATTTTTTTAGACAACAGAATCTAGATTGTAAATATTAGCATTTGACAATTAACTGCATTTGAACATAATATTTTATAGCTGTGCAGAAATGAGAGCTAAAATTCGGATTTTTTAGCATTCAGTTAAAAATCTGAATGTTTTGCCCCAGGATCTTTCCAAAAATACAGTGAAATTTATACTTCCTTGTTATCTCTGGTTATACAAGCAATTACCTCACTTCATTCCAAAATGCCAAGTAATACAAAATTAAGGGAATCAAATATCATTAATCCAGAAAGACCAAGAATGGGAGAAGAGCTAATAAGAGACAAGTGACAAGTGAGACAAGTGAGGTATAAAAAGCAAACACATACACATGCACACACACACGTACACACACACAACTTTACAATACTGAAAGTGAGTTGGAGCAGATGCCATTGGTTACAGTGGATGTTACAGCCTTCCAGCCCAATCTAATTTCAGTCTCAGCTGTGGTGTTTCAGTTTTTTGAGAGATCAGATTCACTTTATGGTATTAGCTTCTCATCTCAAGTTTGCACCATGACTTCTGCTTTCTGATTCATAGCCAACTCTAGAGCAGCCCAAGTCTAATCCACGGCCAAGGGCAGACAGAAAATGCAGGGAGAGAAACTTTCAACAATGTGATGGATGTCATAAATGCTTCATAGTTTTCTGCTTTAGGTCAATTCTTGTTGCATTTGATAGACATCTTGGGGTAATAACAAATCAACAGTGGTGATGGTTAACATCACCTACAGCAATGTCCTTGATAATGGACCTTTAGTTTGCCTTTTCCTTTCCCAAAATTCCTGCTTTTGGGGATCATCTGACAAATTAGCTAACAACAGCCAATTCCTTTTTTATCCCTGCTTTAAGAAGAAACTCTTTGATGCTTTATATACAAAAATATAGAAAGTAGGCTCCCAAAATAAGATTCAGGAAGTAAAACACTCACTAGTCAGATGGGGGAAAAAAAAACAAAACTTCATTACTGGTGTAAGTTACAGTGATGACAACCACTGGAGGGCTGTGGCATCAAAAGTAGAAAATTCTAAGCTATGGGCAACTAATTCTGGGTGGAAAGTGAAACATGGCATTTTTCAAAAGCCCTAGAACTTGAAATTACAGCTTAAGTGTAATTTAAGAATTTTAGACTTAGTAACTAAGTCTATTTTGTTGATAACTTCAGAAGCTTTTGAATAAAAAGAAAATGGGATGATCTGAGCCTCTATCATTATTATTATTATTTATTACTATTATTATTATTATTATTATTATTAATCAACTACACAGATGCTATAAAAGCCAGAAGGCCTCTGAGGAAACATTTTAAGAACACCTCAGTTTTGGTAGCAGAAGGAAAGCTGGCTTGAAAATCAATTCCAGAACTTAAATATAAGCATAGTAGAAATGCAAAGGAGGCAGAATGTACATCCATGATGTGTCTCCTATGATAAATTTATGGAGTGAAATAAGTCAATCGGAGAAGGACAATCATCATATGGTTTCACTCATATATGGAATATAAGAAATAGAGAATGGGATTATATGGGAAAGGAGGGAAACTGAGTGAGGGAAAATTAGAGAGGGAGACATTCCAAGAGAAACTCTTAATTCTGGGAAGCAAACAAAGGGTCAGGGAAGGGGAGGTCGGTGGGGGTTGGGGTAACTGGGTGACAGGCACTGAGGAGGGCGCTTGATGGGATGAGCACTGGGTGTTATACTATATGTTGGCAAATTGAATTTAAATTTACAAAGTAATAATAATAAAAAAATTATGGAGACCTCTTACTAAATTAGGTGTCTACTTCCCTATTTCCTCGGATTTAACAGATTGAGCAATTTTTCTTGTCCATAAGGGCACTATTCTCTGAAGGTCAAGTGCACCAAACTACTGATTCAACCTCGTTATTTATTAAAATACATTTATCCATGGGCACCTGGGTGACTCAGTCTGTTAAGGGTCTGACTTGATTTGGGCTCAGGTCATGATCTCAGGATCCTGAGATTGAGCCCCTGTGTGGATCAAGGAGTTCGAGATTTTTCCTCTTCCTCTGCTCTTCCCTCTCTCACTAAAATAAATAAATCTTTAAAACAATAAACACATTTATCCATCTTTACCTGATCGTTAAGGGCCAATACTTGGCCTCTATTTTTCCGAAATCTTATCATCTGCATTTGTAACAGGAAGCACAATTCTTTAACAAGTTGATTTTATCATCCCTGGCCTATAACTCTTCTTGATGGAACATTCCTTATCACTATAATAAAGGAAGCAAGCTCTGAATCCTCCATGGAACATAGTAACCAGGTGGGCTTTTATCTTACATAAGATACCCATTCTCAAATTCCCACTTTTCTAAGACTTTTGATCCATAACCACACGGTTAGGTATGGCAATTCTGCTAGTTCTACTTCAATTTGTGTGAGCTATCATGTTTTTCAAGTTTCAAAAATCCAAAGTAATATTTATATTAATATTGTGTTATAAGGACCTTGCCAGAGTGACCTATGCTTGTTTTTATGCTCTGCTGTCTTGAAATTCTTAATACATTTTGAAAAAGGTCTTCAGTTTCATTTTGCTCTAAGACTTCAAATTATGTAGCTGGTCCTGTGGCTGGCAAAGTCCTCCAACTCAGAGTACTTGTCAGAGATTATCTATTGTTAGCAATGTTGTTTAGTAAAATGGGCAGCCACATTAGCCATGTTTTCTTCTATTTCTTGTCAACGCAAATTTGATCATAATCAAATGTGATATACCACTTAATTTAAACTTAAAATATAATGACATATTTTAACATCATTAGATGTTCTTATACTACATAATTATAGATATGTTTGTTATTTATTACTTAGGTGTACTAGTATCTATTTTTATCAATATTCTATTATGGAATATACACTTTCCAATATTTTGCAATTAGAAAAAAACTCAGGGAAAACTATTTTTCTTATAAAGTGAGTTAATAGTTTAAATAATCAAGAATATTCACTTACTATCAATATGAACTTTTTATTCTGTAAGTTTAATAATGTTAAATTTCTTTTAGTGATGAATGATTAAAAGATACAGGATAGAGTTACACATATTGTAAAAACATTTAAATGGTAATTATTTCTTAAATATAAGTACACAGCTTTTAGAATAGTAAAATTTGTAAAAAAAAAAAAAGAAAGAAAAAGTACATAATTTTACACATTCTGTTTTACAAAATAAAATAAATCTAATTAGTCTAATTAACTGGGTACTTTAGCATCTTAAATTGGCCATTCCTAAGAGCCAATTTCTTTTTCTTTTCTTTTCTTTTCTTCTTTCTTTTCTTTTCTTTTCTTTTCTTTTCTTTCTTTCTTTTCTTTTCTTTTCTTTTCTTTTCTTTCTTTCTTTCTTTCTTTCTTTCTTTCTTTCTTTCCTTTCTTTCTCTTTTTTTCCTTCCTTCCTTCCTTGCTTCCTTCCTCCTTTCCTTTATTTTCTTTTTTCCTTTCTTTTCTCCTCCTCCTCCTCGTCCTCCTCCTCTTCCTCCTCCTCCTCCTCCTCCTCCTCCTCCTTCTTCTTCTTCTTCTTCTTCTTCTTCTTCTTCTTCTTCTTCTTCTTCTTCTTTCTTCTTCTTCCTTTCTTCTTCTTTTTCTTTGCTATACTTCATCCATAGGTAAACATTCATATCTCCCATTTGTAAACACAGATAGAAAAAATATGCTACCTCTTATTCTTGACATTTTTGTTTTATTTATAGTTTATCTCTTATTGTTTCACATTTATAAAGAAATATGAGTGAACATCTCTTTGAATATATATTCTTCCCTATCTTGAACACTTCCTAGGGGTATATTAATGAGAGTGAGAAAAGCTCACTAGATTAAAATATCTAAATTTGTATAGTTCTCAAATTTGTTGCTGGAAAAAATTTCATATAAATTGAAAAAAATATATGATGTTCCAATGTTGTCTAAGTGTATCAATATCTGTATAAGAAGTTAATATTTTTATTTTATTATTTTCTAAATGAACATATGCAAAGAAACTACTCAAAGGTATTTTATTGGCATAGTTTTTATGTGCAGTTAAATTGAACTCTTGTCCAAATATGTTGTGATGTATTCTATCACTTTTTGGAAATGTTTATCACTTTCTTAATTACACACAGGCTTTGACATTTTTGCAGTGAGTTTTTAAAATGAGAAACAAAGACATCTTGATCTAAAACATTAAAATTACATTGGAGAGGAAAGATGTATATTACAGAGAACTTTTGGGGGTTGAATCAATAAAATTTATTGAAACACTGAGTGTGAGACAGGAGAAGAAAAGTCTGTGTGAAGTATGTTTATGTGACTGGATGAATGATCTCACACCTAATCAAGACAAAGAGCCATGGCAATGAATACTTGTTTTGAGAATGCTAAACTAAAGAAAGCTGAGGATTTCATGTTAAGAATATACTAGGATAAAAGGACTAGAGCTCAGTGAAAATGTCAAGGAAGGAGAAATTTGTATTATTTGTAAGCCACCAGAATACCTGTGTCTAGGGAGGAATGTGCATCATGAAAACATAAAAATAAGATTAAAGGAAATCTCTTAAAACCTACATAGGTAGAATGGGAGTGTTCTTTAGATTTGGAATGTCACCATAGTTATAAATTCATCTTTTTCAGAACTTTGTGCATATATACTAGACAATATTGTGCATAAGTTTAAAGACTCACTACATTTGTCTTCTTGAGGTACCGGGATGGTGCAGTCAGTTAAGCATCCAACTCCTGATTTTTGTTCAGGTCATGATCTCAGGGTTGCAGATATGAAGTCTGCTTAAGGTTCTCTCTCTCTCCCTCTGCCTCTCACCCACCTCCTTGCTCATGTACTCTCTCTATTAAAAAACAAACAATACAAAACAACCCGCCCCCAAAAAACTTACTACATTAGTTCTAAGTTTCTAATATTATATTTATCTAGTTTGAATTTTTAAAAATGTCGGCAAAAATAATAAATAAATAATAAATAAATAAATAAATAATAAAAATTAAAAAGTGTTGGCAACCATAACATTGAATGTCTTCAAATTGGAATCTCTCTTCTTTTTTTTCCCTAAGATTTTACTTACTTATTCATAAGAGACACAAAGAGAAAGGCAGAGACATAGGCAGAGACTCCTGCAAGGAGCCTGATGTGGGACTCCATCCCAGGACCCTGGGATTACAAGCTAAGCCAAAGTCAATGCTCAACCATTAGAAACACTCAGGTGCCCCAGAATTTCTCTTCTTTAAGAAATACCCTATTGGCTATCTGTACCTTCAAGTTTTACCTGCATTTTATGCCATATAATTTCACCAAAGTTTAGGAAATTAGCTCCAGGAGGTGACATCACCTATATGGCAATATAGGTTTTTCTTGACTTCCCCCCCACACACAAGAAGAAAATGAATATTTATTCAAGAACAAGATACCACTGAAAGAATCCTAGAGTGTATGTGTGAGGCTGAAGCACTCCTGCACCACAGAGACCAAGGCAAACTGTTCTAGAAGGGTAACCAGAATAGCTACACATTGACAGCATGGTTTCTCCCCTCAGGACAGTATAGCACTACCATGTGGAAATGTGACCTTTGAGCTTTTCACTCTTCAGGACAGAAAAACAATCCAGAGGGGCAATCTCCACCCACACCAACCCCAGTGTTGTCATCATTTTGTAAGAGCCCCTACTCTGATTTCATTCTATGAGGATTGCAGGGAAATCTGTGAGGCTCAATCACTGAGACTCTAACTATAATGGAGAAAGGGAGAAGAGCTTGTAACAACTAGCCCGTGAATCTTGACAGACTGGATTCACACCTGTAGTTCTAAGTAGGAATCCCAACCATCAGTTTTCCTTAAATGCAGAACAAAGATGAAGGCAAACTTTGATGAAAGAACTTAGAAGAGTGCAGATTAGCCTTATTTGGAACTTCAAATGGGTTTTGTTGGCCTTAGAACCAAATTTGGCCATATTGAAAAGATTCCACAGGGGCACCTGGGTGGCTTAGTGGTTGAGCATCTGCCTTTGGCTCAGGTGTGATCCCGGGGTCCTGGGATTAAGTCCTGCATCAGGCTCCCCTCAGGGAGCCCACTTCTCCCTCTGCCTGTGTCTTTGCCTCTTTTTCTGTGTCTCTCATAAATATATAAGTAGAATTTAAAAAAAAAAGACTCTATAAAACCAAAAAAGAGTGATTTATGTTAAAATATAATACCTAACCAAATTGCAATTTCAGCCTCTCTAGGAAAATAATTTAAACCAATTAGTCTGGAATTTCCTGGTCAACACTAGTGATGCAATCTGCCTTCTTAGGCCACAGAACTTGGATATGACTTAAGACAGCAAACAAGGACTTTCATCAATTTCAGAGTTGCTTCTTCACCTATCTCAGGGCAGGGACTCTAATTCATACCCTTACCCATCTCTTAATACAAACTTTAAGCAGTCCAACTAGGAAACATAGCCCGAGCACAAAGAAGTTGACAAGCCCATTCAACAGTGGGGCTATATAGAATGGCACTTATAAAGCACAGTTTGTGACTTTCCTCATTTGCAAAGTAAAAGTGGTGGCCTCTTCTGACCAGGGAATCACGTATATACACTTGCTTGATTCAAATCCTAAAACAAGTTGTACAGGTCCTGGGTTCTGTTCCACTGCCTTGCCAGTGCAAGGAAGTTAATTTATTGCCCATTGACAACTGAATAGAGTATCTAGTTTCAATCACCCAGTAAGACTAACCAGAGAATCAAGGGAACAGTGGAGCCCTTCCTATACTCTCACTTGAGTAGAGAAAAGCCTGTAGTCTTATCCAATAGTTCTTAGCCAGCAGTATACCCCATCCCTAATCTCAAAACTCAGACAGTTATTTCACCCCAAAATAGCAGGCCCTACCTGCTTAAAAGTATTATCATCAGATACACTTAGAAACCTAAGCTGAACTGTCTGCTGAATATTTATCTCTGCTCAAACAAACCTATAAGTAGGGAAGAGAACTTGATTACTCAAATGTGCAGATATCAATGTAAGAAATCAAGTATCATAAAAAAAATCAGATAAATATGACACCATGAAAATAAACTGATAAAACCCTGAAACTCTGAACTGTCAAAGAATTTAGAATTATCCTCTTACAGAATTTTAGTAAACTATAAGAACATATATGCAGATAACTACACAAAATTAGGAAACAGGGGCTCCTGGGTGACCAGTCAGTTTAGCATCCGACTCTTGATTTGGGCTCAGATCATGATCTCAGGATGATGAAATTAAGCCCCATGTCAAACTCCATGTTCAGTAGAGAATCAGCTTGAGATTTCTCTTTCTCTCTCTCTCTCTCTCTCCCTCTGCCCATCCCCCACTCTCTCCCTTTCTCTCTCTCTAAAATAGAAAGAAAAAGAAAGAAAGAAAGAAAGAAAGAAAGAAAGAAAGAAAGAAAGAAAGAAAGAAAAAGAAATTAGGAAAACAAGGCATGAAGAGAACAACAAAATTGACAAAACAATGGAAACCAGTAAAAAATCAGAAATCCTAATGGTGAAAAATATAACAACTGAAGAATTCAGTAGAGAGTTTCTAAAGCAGACTCAACCATGAAAAGAATCAGTAACCTGGAGGATAAGATAGTAGA
The DNA here is from genome assembly GCF_003254725.2 of Canis lupus dingo. Taxonomy (NCBI): domain Eukaryota; kingdom Metazoa; phylum Chordata; class Mammalia; order Carnivora; family Canidae; genus Canis; species Canis lupus. The sequence continues at coordinate 9,737,526 of NC_064261.1, read as the reverse complement.
AATTATTCAGTCAGAGGTGGAACAAGAAAAAAAAAAGTATAAAAAATGAATGCCTACAGGATTTATGGAACACAGTGAAAAGAAATAAGATTCACATTTATGGGACTTTCTGAGTGAGAATAGAAAGAAGGACAGAAAGTGTATACAAAGCAATAACAGCTGCAAACTTCCCAAACCAGAAAAGAGAAATGGATATCCATATCCATGAGGCTCAAAGAACTCTAAATAGTTTGAACCAGAATGGGGCAACACCAAGAAACATCCTAATTAAATTCTCAAAAAGTCAAAGAAAAAGAATTTTAAAAGTAGCAAGAGAAAATGTAGAAGTCACATACAAAGAACTCCCATAAAATTATTGGCAGATTTCTCAACAGAAGCATTTCAGGCTAGGAGAGAATGGGACAATATATTAAAAATATTGAAAGGAAAAAAATAGTCAACTAAGAATACTATACCTAATGAACCTATTCTTCAGTAAAGAAGGAGGGATAAAGACATTTCTGAACAAAAAAAGCTAAGGGAGTTCATTACCACTAGATCTGCCTTACAAGAAATGCTAAAGGAGTTCTTTGAGGAATTAAAATAGCACTAATTAATATCAGACAAATAACAACAACAACAAAAGTAGCATGAAACTCACTGGGAATGGCAGGCAAATAGTGAAATAGATTCTGTAATTAGGTACTGGTGGTGCACTTCTAACTCTAACTCTAATTTAAAAGTTTATAAAACTTGAGACACCTGGGGTAACTCAGTGGTTGAGTATCTGCCTTTGGCTCAGGGTGTGGTCCCAAGGTCCTGAGAGCGAGTCCTGCATCAGACTCCATGGGAAGACTGCTTCTCCCTCTGTCTGTGTTTCTGCCTCTCTGTGTCTCACATGCATAAATAAATAAAACCGTTTAATAAATAAAATGAATAAATAAATAAATAAATAAATAAATAAATAAATAAATAAATGCTTATAAAAATTAACGTGGAAGTTGCCCTGTTGGTCATTTGCATGTCTAACTCTTGGTTTTGGTTCAGGTCATGATTTCATGAGTCATGGGATGAAGCCCAGAGTTGGGCTCCAGATTCAACAGGAAGTCTTCTTGAGATTTTCTATCTCTTCCCCTCCCCCTATGCACATATGCACAGGTGCTCTCTCACACTCTCTCTCTAAAATAAATCTTTAAAATCTGAACATAGTCAAAGTAACTTTAACTCCAGTAATCTATTACTAATTCCAGTACTAGTATTACTAGGTTATACAGTCATCTCAATAGATGCAGAAAAAGCATTTGATAAAATTTAACATCCATTTATGATAAAAACTCTCAATAAAGTGGTTATAGAGGAAATGTACAGCAAAATAATAAAAGCCATATGTGAAAAGCCCAGAGCTAATATAACATTCCATGGTAAAAGCCTTAAAGCTTTTCCACTAAGATCAGCAACAAGATAAGTGTGTCCACTTTCAATATTCCTATTTAACGTAGTACTGCAAATTCTCTCTAGAGCAATCAGGGGAAGGAAGGAAGGAAGGAAGGAAGGAAGGAAGGAGAGAAGGGCATCAGAATTAGTAAGGAGAAATAAAAGTAATTAGTAAGGAAGAAGTAAAATTGTTTCTACTTGCAGTCAATATGGCTTTTTATATAGAAAATCCTAATGATGTAACCAAACAACTTTTAGATCTAGTCAATGAATTAAGTAAAGTGCAGCATGCAAAATTAGCATACAAAAATCAGCAGCATTTCTATACATTAACAACTTTTTTGAAAAAAAATCCCCTTTACATTAGCATCAAAATAATAAAATAATTAGGAATAAGTTTAAACAAGGAAGTTTAAGACTTTTACTCTGAAAACTAGAAGACATTGATGAAAGAAATAGAGGAAGACAAATAGGTTTCTCATACTCATGGTTTCAAATAATAAATATAGTTAGCATGTGGATACTATAAAAACCATCTATATATTCAATGCAATCTCTCTCAAGATTCCAATGGCATTTTTTTTACTGAAGTATAAAAACTCTTAAAGTTTATATGCAACTACAAAGCACCCAAAATAACCCCCCAAAAGAGAAAGAAGAGCAAGTCAGGAGGAATCACACTTCCTTATCACAAGCTATACTATAAAGCTATTGTAATCAAAACAATATGGTACTGGCATAAAAATAAAGAAGCCAATGGGACAGAATTGAGATCCCAGTAATAAACCCAAGTATATATGGTCAACTAATATTTGACAAGGAAGCCAAGAGTAATTGATGGAGCAAAGACAGTCTCTTCAATAAATGACCTCAGGGCAATTAGATATTTTCAAGAATGAAACTAAACTACAATCTTATATCACTCATAAAAATTAACTCAAAATGGATTAAAGACTTAAATGCAAGACCTGAAACTATGAAACTCCTAGAAGAAATCTTAGGACTAAGGTTCTTTGACTAGGGCCTTGATAATGATTTTTTGGGTATGATACTTAAATCACAAGCAACAATATTAAACAACAACAACAACACGCAACACACAACACATAGGACTTTATCAGGTTTAAAAAAAAGAAAAAAGTGCACAGCAATATAAAGCATAAACAAAGTGGAAAGACAACTAGTGTAATGGGAAAAATTGCAAACTATATATCTCATAAAGGATGGATATCCAAAATGTATAAAGAATTCATAGAAAATACACAAAGAACTCATAATTCCATAGCATATAAAACACTCAATTACAAAATGGAAGAGGCCTGAATGGGAATTTCACCAAAAGAGATATATGAAAGGTCAAAAGGTACGTGAAAAGATGTTCGACATCATGAGTCATTAGAGATTCAAGTTAAAACCACAATTGTGGTTGTGTTGTACATATACAATGGACTATTATCCAGCTATATATATATATATATATATATATATATATATATATATATATATATATATATAAAGGATTTCTACCATATATATATATATATATATATAAAGGATTTCTACCATCTGTGGCAACATGGATGGACTTTGAGTGATAAGTAAAATAAGTCAGAATAAGATATATATTATATGATCTCACTCATATGTAGAATTTTTTTAAAAAAAAGTAAAAGAAAAATTAAGGAAAGAGATCAGATATTTGATTACAGGGTAGCATAGGATGGTACAGCGGCAACTGGAGGAATGTGGTCAAAAGGTAAAAATTTCCAATTCTAAAATAATTAATACTGGGGGTGTCATGTACTACATGATGACTAACGTTAACATTGTTGCATGCCGTGTGAGAAGGAGAATAAATCCTAAGAGTTCTCATCACATTGATTTTTTTTTTCTTTTCTTCTTTCCTGCCTTTCTATTTTATCTATATAAAGTAATGGACATTGGCTAAACCTACTTCACAGTATATGCAAATCAAACCATCATGCTACCTGCCTTAAGCTTATACAGTGATGTATGTCCATTATTTCTCAATAAAACTGGAAAAAAATAGCAAAGTTTAAAACATCAGGTAGGCATATGAGTGGTTCTGAGACAAGTCAGGATAAAAGGGAGTACAAGGCAATATTGGTCAAATTTTTTCATTAACAGGCTCATTTGGCCCATCTGGTTTGTTAGGCTGCTCTCCCTTTTCTCATTGCTGTATATTTTCCCCTAATTACTTCTTTGCTGAAAAATAGACTATACCTATGTAAAGAGCACACTGCTAGGCCTGTTCCCCTTCTATATTCTCAGGGTCATTCTTTCAAGTCAGTATTTCCATGACAAAGAGTTTTTCTTCCTGAACATACAGATTATAAAAGAAATATTCTATGTGATGGGGCTAATTCTAACCCTGTCAAAGAGACAGTCACATCAACTATGTAACCTAGGTTGTGAACCTGACTAGTGTCAGGATGAATTGTCTTGTCAATGAGCAAGAGAAATCTGCTACCTTCAAATTTAGACTTCCCTTCTTTCACTTTTCTTGTTTCACAATATTTTAGAATCAATATTTGGCTTAAAAACATTTTACTAACAAAATAGTTACAAGTTATCAAGGGCCATTATATTTACAAAAGAATTGATAATTTCTAAGCCATTTTAATACATTTAATACAGTAGAATGACAAGCTCATATAAAAGTAAATATTTTTTGACAGTAGAATAAATATAGCTCCAGGGTGTCCATGGTGGAATAAATGTCATACAGGACTTCCATCATGGCTACTAAATGTGAAATGGCATTTCCAGCCACAGAGCTCAATAAAGGCTTTGTAAGCCTTATAGTTTAAAAGCAAACCAGATACCAATGAGTTTCAGGGTTTTTTCCCCAAATACTTGAGGATGACTAATATTTTTTATTGAAGTATAATTGGCATACATTATCCTATTATAGGAGCACATCATAGTGACTTGAAATTTGTGTAAAAAAAATTTTGTGTAGATTATTAAATAATCCACAGAGTAACTCTAGTTCCCATCCATCACCACACAAATTTATTACAATATCATTGACTATATTCCCCATACTATATGTTACATCCCCATGATTTATTTATAACCTAGAGTTTGTTCCTTTTAATCCCCTTCACCTATTTTGCCCCTCCCCCAAACTCTACCTCCCTAAAAACCAACAGATTCCTATATCTAGGAGTCTCTCTTTGTTTATTAATTTGTTTTGCATTTTAGATTACACATGTAGGTAAATTCATATGGTATTTGTCATTCTCACTTATTTCACTTACATAATACCCTCTAGGTCCATCTCTGTTGTCATAAATGGCAAGATCTCACCCTTTCTTATTCGCTGAAGAGTATTCCATTGTATGTATGTATATATGTCTTTTTCTTTGTCCATTCATCTATTAATGCATAATTCATCTATTGATGGGTCGCTTCCATACCTTGGCCATTGTAAATAATCTTGCAATAAACATAAGGATAAATATATCATTTCAAATTGGTGTTTTCATTTTCTTTGGAAAAATACCCAGTAGTGGAATTGCTAGAATGTATGGTAGTTCCATTTTAAGTTTTTTGAGGTAACTCCATACTATTTTTCATAGTGGCTGCACTTACTTACACCTCCACTAACAGTGTTATAAAAGTTACTTTCCCTCATTCTCACCAACACTTGTTATTTTTGCATTTTTTTTATAAAAGACATTCTGACAGATGTAAAGTGATATTTCATTGTGGTTTTCATTTATGTTTCCCTGATGATTAGTGATTTTGAGCATTTTTCCATATGGCCATCTGTATGTCTTCTTTGGAAAAATGTCTATTCAAGTTTTTGCTCCATTTTTAAAAATTGGGTTGTATATTTGTTTTAAGTTGTGTAAATTCTTTCTATATTTTGGATATTAACCCCCTATCAGATGTATGATTTGCAAATGTTTTCTTCCATTCAGTAGGTTGCCCTTTAGTTTTTTGGATGTATAAAAGCTCTTTACTTTGACGTAATCTTATTTATTTTAACTGTTGTTCCCCTTGCCTGAGGAGACAGATCCAAAAAAATATTACTAATTTTTGATGTAATGCAAGTACATTGATTGATTGATGTAAGCATAGTATACTGCCAATGCTTTCTTTTAGGGGTTTTCTGGTTGCAAGATTTACACTCAAGCCTTTAACCTATTTCGAATTTATTTTTGTATATGGTGTAAGATAGTGGTCCAGTTTCATATTTTTTGCTGTCAACAGTTCTTATTAACACCGTTCTTTTCCACATTGTATATTCTTGCCTCCTTTGTTATACATGAATTCGCCCTGTATGTGTGCATTTATCTCTGAAATCTCTACTTTATTCTATTAATTTGTAGGTTTGTGTCAGTATAGTGCTAGCAAACTGGCACTTTGTTTAATATAGCTTTGCAGGATACTTTGAAGTCAAGCAGAGTGATACCTCCAACTTGCTTTTCTTTCTCAAGATTGGTTTGGCTACTTGAGGTCTTTTGTGATTTCATACAAATTTTAGGATTATTTTTCTAGTTCAATAAAAATCCTGTTGGCATTTTGACTGCATTCGATCTGTGATTTATTGGGTATTATGGACATTTTAATAATATTAATTCTTCTAATCTATGAACATGGCGTATTGTGCCATTTATTTCTATAACCTTTAATTTTTTTTATCAATGTCTTAGGAATTTCAAAGACAATTCTTTTGAATTCTTGGTTAAACTTATTCCTGATTTTTTATTACTAAAATAGAAATTCAATAATTTCTTAAAGTTATAATCCCTAACGAATAGGAGAATTTTATATTAATAGCTATATTAATATTGCATATATTGTATTAATATGCAAATAGTAATATAATAATAATCTTGACAAAAATTATATTTAGAGGCAAATTCAATCTTATGATAATACGATTATGATTCTAGTGAGTAAAAATTATGATTACTTGTTTTGCATTTAATATCAATTAAACTTTTGAATAAATTCTTAACCATGGTTTTATTTCTTATAAGTCAATTAATTTGAGAAATAGGAGCATTTGTTATATATTATTACTCCATAGACACTAATTATTTTTGAATAACACATCACTATATCTTGTAACATTTATGCCATAGCAGAAGAACTTGTAATGAAAATATTTCCTTGTTTGGGAAAAATTGTGCTAAGTCCTATTTAGTAGTTTTCTATAATTGCCTTAATATTAAACCTAGTAAAAAGACGGTACTGTTCTTGTAAACTGACTTTACCAAAATATATTAACTTGGGAAAGTTGCAATTAAAAACAAACATGAAATATATATGTTTTGAAGTTTCATGAATCTGTAAAATTCTCAGGAAAATATATGGATTTATGAATTCAAAACACCTTTATCTATATTTTTCCTATATTTTAAAGTTGGCTTATTTTCCTAAAGGCATTATTTTCCTAATATTGTCTTTGATACTTTGTATTTCCCCCCTTGATTACGTTACCCACTCTCAGGGCCTTAAATCTACCAATGTGTGCATGAATCCCGCGTTTATAATTACATCTATGACTCATTCTCAAAGTGATCATGTTACAGAAGTCTGATGGAAGTCTTCACTTGAAGGTCTCCAATTCACATCCAAAATTGAACTCCTCTTTTCTTTTCTGAAATCGTTTTCTACTCATAAGTTTATTGTTTAATGGCATTTACATTGTCCTAATTATCCAAGATTGGAATTCTTTTTAAAGATTCTATTTATTTATTCATGAGAGACACAGAGAGAGGGGCAGTGACACAGGCAGAGGGAGAAGCAGGCTCCATGCAGGGAGCCGGTATGGGACTCGAACCCGGGTCCCCAGGATCCCGCCCTGGGCTGAGGGCGGCACTAAACCGCTGAGCCACTGAGGCTGCCCCAAGATTGGAATTTTTTAAATAATTCAGTGGTTTTTATTCCCCTGCTTCTCTGCAATCTGCCTTCTCAGTGTTATTCAACATTATTGCTTCTTCTTAATTCTTATAATTTCTAGTAAAATATAACATGAATGCCAAGCTACTGTTGTGCCATTTCATTGTTTTTACAGTTCTCAAACTTTCTGTGAACCTAACGCCCAGATGCAAAAGAATTTCCATACAAAATAGCTTGAATCATGTTTTCCCTTTCCAATACATATGTGATGACTTTTACTTTAAATAAGCAATGTGAAATTTCCTTTGTAGAAGTTACATTCTCTCAACCAAATACCAAATATCTTCCTAGTTTTGTTTCATCAAAATACACTTAAATCCCTTGTATATGACTCAAGTTATGTGTGTACTCTCAAGTAAGATGGTTATATTAGAAAAACAACAATGGTTCAATCCTCAGAAGAAGCAGGGAAAGGGAATCACTCAATTCTTATTTATACTGAAGGAAAAAGTAAACAGAGCAAAAAAAAATCTAATTCTTGAAACAAATATGTATTATTGGTAGAGCCTTAGAAAAATGTTTTATGAGATTTCTCTCTTTTTTGTCCTGCAAAAAGATGTTGGCTCTTCCTCCTTAGTTTAATGGACTGTTTAATTCTATATATATATGTAAAATACCATTTAGGAGGCTTGAATGTGATGAAAGCATGCTGCCTCCAGTACACGTTGGAACATTGCCTAACAGTCAGTGTTCAGAAGATAATTGGATAATTTGGAAATCACCTGTGGAAATCCTATAATTGTGCAGTTTTTAAGTAGCAACAACAGCTCTCAATCGCACATTTAACTGCTTTCAAATAGTCAGATTTCATGGGAATTAAGCGGAAGGGGATTCTGGTATTTTCAATAAAAATTAAAAATTCAGGTATTGTATTTTTTTGATATAGCCATCATTTTAAACCACTTTTTCATATTATATAAAGTTAAATCTTAAGACTAAATCTTGAGAAAACAGTAATATATTATAATAAACAGTACGGTGATTAAGAGTTTCAAGTTTCTTGGATTAGATATATTTCCTTTAATGATTTATCATCAATTTAACATCTCAAAGTGTGCCTAATATTTATGTGTTTAGTATATCTTTATTTCTGCGCAACTTAGTCTCCCAGTTCTCCATTTTCACTCTCTTTAATTACTGGGATGAAATGCTACTTCTATATATAAGCCCCATTGTCACTGAAGCAAAGCTTGCCCTATCATAAAAGTCCATGGAAAGCAACCCATTTTCCTCTTACATGAGAGCTATGCTGCTATATCTTTTTTTAATTGTTGCAACTTTATTCTCTAACTAGATTATGTTTAGATAATTCTCTCCAATTTGATGTGACAGTTTTTCTAAATTGTTTTTCCATTCAAACCTCCAACTCTGCCAACAGCTATGAAGTGCCAGGAATAACTGACAACAATGCAGAGAGCCAAATACTATTGGTTTCAATAAAACGGTATTTGCAAATATATAGTGAGCAATTATCAAATATTTTTATACCCCATTCTATGATCCCAATCCACAATTTTCTTTAAATAGTCCATATATTCAATTTACATGAAATAATTCCTTCCAAGGTCTACTTGTGGAAATGTGTTCCAAATGGCACTTAATCACAGGTGCCAAGAATGAATCCATACTGTGCTTTATGCACAGACTTTAGATCATCTGCTAATGAGCTGTCGGATTTTTTACCTACATATTTTGGCAAACTAACTTAACAAGAAAAAAATATGAAAGAAAAACTAGTTTAATCCAAGATTTAGGTCAAATGTATGTGTCATAATAGAAATTAAGGGAGAGTTTTCACATTAGAAACCACTTTATGATATGCTTGTGTTGTTATAGCTAAGAAAAAAAAGTTTACTTTCTCAATGTATTTGGTTTTATTTTTTTTTTAAGATTTTATTTTTTTATAACAGACAGAGAGAGAGAGAGAGAGAGAGAGAGAGAGAGGCAGAGACACAGGCAAAGGGAGAAGCAGGCTCCATGCTGGGAGTCCAACATGGGACTTGATCCCGGGTCCCCAGGATCAGGTCCTGGGCTGATGGTATACTAAACCACTGAGCCACCCAGGCTGCCCTGTATTTGGTTTTAAATAGATGACTATAATCATATAGCCTTATTCAAAAACGTTAGTCTGGAAGCCAACAAATTGTGCAGAACAAAAAGAAAAAGATGAAATCAAGTACATATACTTATGCATGTGAGGGTGTGTGTGCATATGCACACATACATACACATAAATTTATAATTGTGAAGAGGGATAGATAATATTTATTTATTTATCTATGTATTTATTTATTCATAATGTTTGGCTAAACTTATATGTAAATAGAGACATTTACATATGTACATGTATACATGTTAGTCTGTGTGTATACATATTGTCTTATTATTAGGATATTGTGAAATTTCCTTATAGGCAAATGTTAAATATAAACACCCCTAATCTATATTCCATTAAAAGAATAAAGCAAAAAGGCAATGTGGTATTTCAAATTTTATTGCACAAAGAGGAAGAGGTTACCTCTGTTACTCCAAACACAGGATAGTAGTATCTTTTAAGTTGCCAGATTCAAAAAACTTTAACTGTGAAAGCCTTAGGTATTTCAGCCAGTATCTTACTGATCTTCCCTTCTCTATTAATAACGCTACGATTAAACAGACTAAATAATAGTATAATTGAGATGGAAGATGCAGCATCTTAATCTTTGATGATATTAATCTTTACTCTTTACTTTGAGCCAAATTTGAGAGGGATTGAGTTGTAAAAAAAAAGAAAAATATTTTTTTTTTTAAATTATGGAACAAATACTCAAGAGGCTTTTAAAAATTGGAATCATGGTTTGTAAGCATACAAAATTCATTTTCTCTGTTTTCTGTCTCCTTGTATGGCAGCGAATTTAAATACTACAACTAAAAAGTAAAGCAATACAATTAAGGAATCATAAAAATGTATTTTCAAGTTCTATGTAAAATTAAGCAGCTTTTCAGACTACTAGTTGATGGATTGTTTCCCTTTGCTGAGAAACATGTAAAAATATTAATCCAAATACTTTGAATTTAGGAGGAGCTCAAATTCAGAACAATGGTCACTGTGTTTTCTGGTAGAACTTCTAGTTGTGTATCTCTTCATAAAGGATCACACAATTTGTTTCTGCTTTATTTTTTAACTATGAAAATTTTGATTATGAAAGACAAAAACGCAAACCTCTTTTAAAATATTTTTTTAACTGTCATAGACTTCTTCAATTTATAAATTTTGTTTAATCTCTAAGGGTTAGGGGCACCTGGGTGGCTCAGTGATTTGTGTCTACCTTTGGCTCGGGTCATGATTCTGGGTTCCTGGGATCAAGTCTCACATCAGGCACCTTGCAGGTTACCTGCTTCTCCTTCTGCCTATGTTTCTGCCTCTCTCTGTGTCTCTCATGAATAAATAAATAAATTTTTAAAAAATGTGTAAGGGCTAATAAAACTGTGTAAGAAGGACAATAATTATTATTCAATAATTTGTGACTCATTACTCATATAGTAAACATAATAAACTTGTAGATATCATCTATGAAAATATTACCTAGCATTCGTAAATATTTATCTGTTCTATTTTAGAATGGTTAAACATTTTAATTGCAAATATATATTTCAAGAGACCATATCTACTCTACCTTGGTAAATAAATAAAAAACAAGCAAGATTTTTTTTAATAGAAATATACCACCTTTAGGTGAATATGTTTTGTTTTAATTTTGCTTGATTTCTTGTTTGGTTGTCTCTGAGAAGGTAAGATTATGTTACTAAATGCCTATATATATATATATATATATATATATATATATATATTGAAAATTACTATATACTTTAGTATTTAAAGTATACTTTAGTATTACCAGAGTCTTCTAAATATCTGTAAGTTCATTAAGAAAATATAACTTTCTCCTTATTAACCTAAGAATAAAATGAAGTTTTTTATATTCGCTTTTTAAAATAGCTTAAAATACGACTAGGAAAATATCAAGGAATTTCAGAGAGATAATCTTCTATGAAAAAAAAAAACAGCAGAACATTACAATAATTTAGTATAAGATGTAGTGGCTCAAATGACAAGTCAGAGATGTATAACCATGATCTTTTCCAAAACCCAAAAGAAAGTATGTAAAAAATACTGCAGCACTTTATTCAAAGAAATTTATATTCTTTTAAGTAATTTAAATTTCTCAACATCTTTGATAATCTACCTGTGTCCTTGTAACAAAATGTAAGGAATATAATAAAGAATAAACTTTCTCTGACCTCTCTATGCATACTATTAAGATTTTATATAATTATATATTCAAAATATTTCTGTGTATTTCTCATATACATATCTAAATCTATGTATTTTTTACTAAAATGAATTTTAATGTATAAGTTATTTAGTAACTAGCATTCAAAAATTATATAACACAAATATATAATATAATAATGTATTTAAAAGAGTTACTTGTTGGAGTGCCTGGATACCTCACTCAGTTAAGTGAGGGACTCTTGATTTCGCCTCAGTTCATGATTTCAAGGTCATGAGATAGAGCTCCAGTGGGACTTCTCTCTGCCCCTCTTCTTCCCCACTCTCTTTCTCTAGAAAAATAATAATAAAAAAATAATAGTTACTTGTTGCCATTAAAACATACCTGTGTCAATACCATAAAATGTGAAATTAATACAAATGTGAATTTAAAAGCTCTTGGTATTAAGGGTGACTCCATTGGTTTTCACAGCTTTTCAGTTCTCTAATTCTTAGATTTAATTTTAGAACTCACTAGTGATGTTTTGTGATAAATAATTTTTTTTAGGATTTTATTTATTTATTCATGAGAGATACAGAGAGAGAGGCAGAGACATAGAGAGAGAAGCAGGGTGCATGCAGGGAGCCTGATGTGGGACTCCATCTCAGGACTCCAGGATCATGCCCTGGGCAAAAGGCAGACACTCAACTGCTGAGCCATCCAGGCATCCCTGTGTAAAATACTTTTATGAGGAAACTTTACTACAGTTTAGATTCTAAACTTTATTAAATATTATACAAGTATAATTATAAAATAACCTATCAGCCAAGATTAATTACATCTCAAGAAAATAATACTAAGTAGATATTAATGATTTAAAAACATACTTTTTTGCAGGTTCTATAATAGACATATATTTATACAAAACACATGATTATTTGGTTATACTTGAGACATGATTATTAATATTTTTTACAGATGTTTCTAAATTTGGATGCATATCATAACTATATCTGAAGCTTTAAGAACCTCTGGAGCTATGTGTCTAACTAGAGATTCTAATTTAATTGGTCTGAAGCATAGCCTGGGTACTTGGATTTTAGAAATGTTTCCTGCTATTTTTCATGTAAAGCCAGAGTTAAAAGCCATAGAATTGCATCTCCAAGAGCATGGAGAAATCTAATTTTACAGTCTCATATTAGTGTAAAGAGATATCCCTCATGTATCCAGACATTAGAGTAAAGGTACTATTTCCCTATAAAGTCTTCCATGTTTTCCCTAGTATTTTTCAACTGGTAGACATTCAAAATCTTATTTTTACGCTTCAAGAGAAATACTTAACATTTTCTTTTCAGAACTGTCACGTGTAATGGTGTACAAGTGCCTAAATTCCAATTTAGCTTAAAGCAATTCTGACTTTAAATAGTCCCTTATATGATTTCTCATCAAAGATGCAAAAGATCAATGGGAAAACTGAAGATAATTTTAGGTTAGAAAAAGCACCTGGAAATAGAAATATCTCCATAAAATAACAAGTAGGTCTAATGGCATCTCTTTGATCAGAGGTTATTGTAGATTTTAGATTTTAAATTTGGAGTATTGTATCTCCAGCTAGGATACAGAAAAAGACACAGAGATATATGTCTATGTATGCTGACCAAAGACATGCATATGTTTGAAAAGGGCAGGAAATACATGTTTGACAGGAAATACATGTTTACATTTCTAGGCAAATATAGGTCCACAAGCATTTTATTTATATTAGCAAGGTAACTTTTATCAGATAATAGTCCAACATAAACTTAACACTTCTTTGTAAAGGATTTTTTTCCAATTCCAAAGGAATTCTTATAAATTCTTATAAATGCTGAATGAAATAATCATATTGAAGACGATTGCATTTTAAAACCATGGCACCGTATGTACAACTAATTCTGAAAACAACTTGTATTTAATTTTTGTTATTTTTATTTTTTGAAAACACATAGTTTTAAATATCTAGTGTTCAGAAACTAAAACTGATATCTTAATCTTTTGCTACCAAATTGCTCTTTTAAGGAGTATTCTACATTAAAAAGAAAATGTATATTTTTTTGTGAATAAAAGTCCAAAGGATTTTATTCTCACACTAAAATATACGCTGCAAGAAGGTCTTAAATATCATAAATATTATTAATAATTTGTTCTGTTGTTTGTTGGCATATGTTTGGCAAAGAATAGTAGTTGAAGACTTTGAAGTAAGAATGTATGATTTCAGAAAGGATCTTTCACAGGTGTTGAAGCTGTATGGGCCTCAGATGTTCTTAAAGATCTGAGACAACAGAATCTCTCTCCAAACCATTAAAGTTTGAAGAGCAGATGAACAGATGTTCATTCTTTCATTTAATATTTCAGACAGCTGCATAACAGCACTGTGTTGTTTTTTCATTTTTTTAAAAATAACATTTAAAAACTAAACTTGGTTTAAGGTCACTTCTGATGACAGTTTGAACTGGTCTGACAGCTGTTTAAATGTTTTTGACATCTGCTTTGGAAGATGGAATTCTTGTCTTTCTTCTGCCTGAATTGATGCTACATATATTTTAAATAATTTTTGTTCTTACCGAAGTCAGCAACAATAAAATAATTTACTGAAAGGTGGTAGATTTGCGGTGTGCACATCCGTGTATATTCCTCACCTACATAATTTGTCACCCCTAAACAAGGGACACATAACTTTCTCAGAACTAGTATCATATAAATTTCTCATACGTAATTAAAATTAAAAGGGTTTATTTCATTCATACTTTATGAGCTGTAAAACATTATTGCTTATAAAAAAGAATTCCCAACTGTTTAGTGTCAATTCCCCAAGAGGCATAGCAGATGGTGAGCACAGGTATATTAAATGTAATCTGTGCAATAACCTTAAATATACATGCAATTATTAGAGATTAGTCTGAATATTTGCATGAAAGACCTATGGGATGCCCAGATCTGATCTGGCTGGACTCTGATTTTCCCATCACATATGAGTTTTGTTTAGGAAACGGAAAGACTTCTGGAGATGTTTTCAAATCCTCTGAACACCTGAGTTGGGAAATTGCCTATGGGGACACAGTTTATAGCAGATGACAGACAAGAAAGAAAAAATCTGAGTGTTTCAGGCTTAAACCTGATCACAGGGAGTATCAGCACTATGTTTTGCCTCAGAGTAAGCAGAAATAAACTCTGGAAAAGAAACGTGTGAGACACCTGAGTGGCTCAGCAGTTAGGCGTCTGCCTTCAGCTCAGGGTGTGATCCCGGGGTCCAGGGATTGAGTCCCCCATCTGGCTACCTGTGGAGAGCCTGCTTCTCCCTCTGCCTGTGTCTCTGCCTCCTTCTCTGTGTGTTTCATGAATAAATAAATACATATTAAAAAAAGAAGCAACATGTGACAAAATAGGGTGTAGCGAAGATATGCTTCTAGAATATTTATCTGGAGAACTTGAAGCTATTTGGCAAAAGGTCTGTGCATGGCTGCACCTACAGAGCTAGAAAGGACTGCCTTATTCCTAATAAGGCAATTCCTTGCCTAATTCCAAGGTATTCCTGGCCATGAGGGCAAAAGTAAATCACTTGGGTCCTAAGAGGCTAAGAACCATAGAGATAAATCTTAAGAGAAACTGAGCACCCTTAGAAACTACCATTGGTAGCAATATATCTGGAAGGCATGGACTTAGGTCACATTAAAATCATTGGTAGGATCTATTATCCTGCACAGGAAAATACATTACACTAATTAGCAGGCAAGTATAATGTAAGAAGACTAATATTGTTTTTTTATAGTGGTAGCCAACACAATTTATGTCACATTGTCCACATTTTACATATAGAAAATCTGAATCTCCAAAGTCTTAATAAACTTATCTAAGCTCTTGTGGCTAATAAGAAGCAAACAAGTAATTCAATTTCATATTTAATGTCCAGGATTATTTTCTTTCCACCAGAGCCATCATTTTACTTTCTTCAATAATGATACCTCATGGTTAAGCATGAGGTATCATTCAACTAATACTCTATTATATTTTAGGATCATAATATTTTATTCATTGATTGGAATTTATTTGCCAAGTAAATAGAAAGCATCAAAACTTATACACACTTAGAAGACTAAAGAGCTACAGAAATGATTTAGTTAAATCACCTATTTTCTGGAAAAACAAACTGAGACCAAAGTCATCTATATAATCAATTGCAATCGGAGGAGAAAAATATTAGTTCTTAGAACTAGAACCTGTCCTTCTTCAAAATGACAAATTGGCAAAATGTTAGAGAGCATAATAAAAGTCCAAAATAAGCCACTCAGACTGACAATGTAAAACGCTGTGTTGCAATTCTCAATATTTAACAGGTTATCATGGTTTTAGCAGGCTCTTTTTCATGGTCTGGGAGCAGTGGGGACTCTTTTAAATCCTTTAATTCCTATTCAAACAGAATTTCTTAAAAACAAGTCTTTTTGTTACTGTTTTCTTATTAAGCAAAATACATCGTGATAGTTATTTGTTAAATATTTTTCACAAAACCCATCTTAATATAGTTAATACACTAATTATTCTGCTAAAAGAGGCAGTCAACCTAGATAAATGCGTCAACTTCTTTAAATGTATTTGCAAACTAAGAATCCGTCTCTTGAACTATTGAGTTCTGAAATTCTGTCTGTCAAGTTAAATGATTCTTCAGGAAATGAGATTATTCGCTAACGATATTGTAGAAACTATTTTGAAAACTCATAGTAATGGGCGAGACAGCAGATAATGGAAGTCTTCTTCACTTAATGGTGGCCAAATCAATACAAAGTTGAGGTCACCACACTTAGTAATAAGAGCTGATTCAGAAAGACAGCTACTTACCACCATAGGTAGAACTCAGACAGCTGTGTTATGATCTACAGATGGCTAAGCCATTTATAGCAGTAATATTCACACCTTTAAATGAGAAAAGTGAACTCCACAACCTGAGATTTGGAACATTATATGGGGGAAATTGCTGCAATGCAATTCTTGGTATAAAAATAAAAGGAAAAACCGGAAAAACAACAGTATACATTTTAAATACATTTTTCCAATTTACATAAAACCGTGATAGGTAAAAGACAAATTAAAGTTCAATCTCATATGTCTAGTCTATAATCATTAAAAAACTGCTTTGAATTAATTTACTACATTGAAAATTCTTAAGACAAATGAACATGTGTGTCTTTTGCTTTTCATACATCAAGTAGAGTGAATTTAAATAATGTCAACATTTTTAAATACTGTAAACTGGTTAAA
The DNA here is from genome assembly GCF_003254725.2 of Canis lupus dingo. Taxonomy (NCBI): domain Eukaryota; kingdom Metazoa; phylum Chordata; class Mammalia; order Carnivora; family Canidae; genus Canis; species Canis lupus. Next base: position 9,720,628 of record NC_064261.1, on the reverse strand, counting down.
AATTAGCACAACTTGTCCTTCCCCAGCTTGACAGTCTTCTAGAGATCTGGTTACTTTTAGAGGATTAGGATTATTTCACCAGCTTCTCCATTTGAGTAATAACCTTATTTTACCAGATCGTGAAGTAATATTTATCAAGTATTATTGCTCCCTATCCCCATCAAATTTCCATTATATATAATAACTGAATTTTTATTTTATAAATCCAGAATGCATGGGAGAATGTTTAGGGGTTTCGTGTACTTAAATGATTGCATAAATTTATTTGGTAATGTGTTTGCCCATAAACAAATTTTGTAAACCTTAAGGAAAGCTCTCAGGTATGGATATTTGTTAGAGATAATACCCTCTTAATATCCTTTGCAATTTATTTATAAAATAATTGAGTAAATCACCTGATATACTTAATATTAAACAATTCTCCAAAACACTCTTATGTAGAAACATGGGTAACTTTTTTGGAAATTTATCAAGAGTAGTATTACAACATGTTTTCATGTTAAATTTAAATTTCAGATACCATTTTTGAAACGCATAAATCATTGTAAATAATTGTTTTCGGAAACTCCTGATAATGTCTGCTTAAAAGCATTTTTTAAAGCATTTTTACATCAGTGGGAAGTCTATGTTGTATTATCCTAAGAAAAGAAAATTCACCTCATAGGGTGTCTGAAGTAGGCTAGATTAGGGTAAGTTATTTTATTATTTCTTCCTCCCTTTTTTTTTTTTTTCAGGAAAGATGAGGATTGCTAGCAACACAATGATATCAAAAGAAAAAAATTGATTTATGAGATACAGAGAAGATATAATAAACAGAACTTTTACTTAAGTAGCTGTTCAGGGTGATTAGGAAGAGTGAATCAGGTGGGAAGGGAATGAGGTCACATTTGGATGGGAAGATAACATTTACTTTAATGGAGTATTCATTTGTTCTATTTGCCATATTATTTCCAAAAAAAGATTAATATGCATTTTCTGTCATTTCATGCTGTGAGTCCAAATGAATTCTTATTAAAATCAGAGAGATTAAAACAATAGTTCTGAAACTCCTCAACAGCTTTTATCAAAATTTTAGTTTCTGCCTATAGAATACTGCTGTCACAAAAATATCATTAGAAATGACATCTTGTTCTTCACAAGAGCATTAAGACAATTATCTTAAATAAGAAAGTTAATAAAATTCTTAACCACCATGATACTTAAAAGATAGATAACTGATACTGATGTTTTCTTCACTATGCTAACCAAAGTTGCAAACATAAAACCAAATGGATTTTTTAAAATTTAATACATTTTCCCATAATATTTGACCTTTCTTTACAGGTCTCTGTCTACTGTATCTTTTTATATCAACTTATATTTAGAATATAAATCAGAATGTTATAGTCATATCATTTTATTAGCAGTAAAATTATTTAGAGACAAAATGTGTATATACACATACATACATATATGTATACAGGTATATGTATACACACACACATATATATACATATGCAACCTGTAGCCCATAATTTTTATCTCTACGTTATCTCAAATCCCAACCACCTATAGAATAACTTTCATGGATCAAAACAAAGCTCAGCCCATTATTCAAAATTAAAGGTAAATATTTTTTTACTTCTCTTAGAGCATATTGTAACTATCATGTTGTGTTTGCTGTGTTTAATGTGCTAATCACGACATATTCCACTTTATTTTCAACATGTACCAGTGAGTGCTTATACATTAAATAAAAATAGCCACAGATTGCAAGAAAATTTGTGGAAGAAATATCCGATAAAGGATTGCTATTCAAAACATAAAAAGAACCCTTAAACTCAACAATAAAAAGTCAAACAACCTGATTTAAAAATGGGCCAAAGACATTAACAGACATCTCACCAAAGAAGACATACAGATGGCAAATAAGCATATGAAAAGACACTACACAGCATATGTCTTTAGGGAAAAGCAAATTATAACAATAATGAGATACCACTACACTTGTGCTTCTTGGTACTTTCCCAAAAGACTTGAAAATATATTTTACACAAAAACCTGTGCAGGGAAATACAGCCCACTCTGGTGGGGAATATTAATAATGGTAAGACTGTGCGTGTGGGTGCACCGGGCATATGGGAAATCTCTGTACCTTCCTCTCAATTTTACTGCAAAACAATAACTGTTTGAAAAATAAAGTCTGTTAAAAAAGAGGAACCTTCTTACCTACAGAAGAGTAGAATAAACTGAAGAGCAAAGTATCAAAAAATAGTAAATTGTACACCTAAACCTAAGATAACATTGTAAGTTAATCATACTTGAATTAAAAAAGAAAGTATAGATATAAACTTATAAATTAGTCTCTTTAAGACACCCAAAATAGGGATCCCTGGGTGGCGCAGCAGTTTGGCGCCTGCCTTTGGCCCAGGGCACTATCCTGGAGACCCGGGATCGAATCCCACGTCGGGCTCCCGGTGCATGGAGCCTGCTTCTCCCTCTGCCTGTGTCTCTGCCTCTCTCTCTCTCTCTCTCTCTCTCTGTGACTATCATGAATAAATAAATAAAATCTTTAAAAAAAAAAAAAAGACACCCAAAATATATTATTTGTGAATGAATAAAGGTTGGAGCAGAATATTATCCTCATATACATATATAGTCATCTTTAAAGCATTATTTAAATGTTTATCCTGGGACACCTGGGTGGCTCAGTGGTTGAGCATCTGCCTTTCACTCAGGGTGTGATCCCGGAGTCCTGGGATCGAGTCTTACATCAGGCTCCCCGCAGAGAGCCTGCTTCTCCCTCTGCCTGTGTCTCTGCCTCTGTGTGTGTCTCTCATGAATAAATAAATAAAATATTTTTTAAAAATAAATAAATGTTTATCCTTCCATGATAAATGCAATCCCTTTCTATAATTTACCATACTATATTTATAAAATATCTATTTTAATTTTAATATAATATAACCATACATTAATTTTCCATTTTTCCCACTAGATGTTATGATAAATGTCCTCTTGCACATGTAATTTTCATTCTTCTGGATATTTTTCCTTAGAAAGGTTTCCTATGAGTAGATAAAGCATATTATCTGGAAGTTCAAAATTATGCAATTTAAAAATTTATAATTGATTTTGATTATTACTTTCTTTATTACTAATGATTTTTCCAAAAAGTTTGCACTAACATATCCATAGTGCAAACAAGGAATTTTTAATTTTACATTTCCTTTGTCAACAAATTATATAATTTGATTAAATTTTTGTTTTACTAACATTGATTAAGTTAAGAATAGCAGCAATTTTCTACCTTAATATGTATTTTAATTAGTAGTAAGGTTAACATTATTTGTACATATTCATTAAAAAATTAAAAATGTTTGAATGGCCTTTATTGTTTGTCCCAATCATTTTCCATTGTTATATAAGTAATTAGTATAATTAATGATACTTTAAAATATTTATAAAATTAACTTCTTTTATTTAAGACACATTCCAGTAGTTTACACATAATGGCTTCTTACCTTTTATCTTACCTTATGATATATTAATAATATAGAAAGTTTAAATTTTTTATGATTCTATTTAGTGAAACTCTTTAACTTTCCCAATCTTTGATATTTCCACTGTTTTTCTTCCAGATAGTCATTTCTCAAATGACGTGAGATGAGCTTCAAAAATTATAAATCAAACCATGTCTGAAACCTCTCAAAATTTTCATTACATTCAAGAATCATATCCAGGCTCCATATCAGGGCTGTATATGATGTGACTGTTATCTAAATCCCCTGTACTTAATTTTTTGACATTTTGGAAACAATTAATATCATGCTGGTCACTGTCTGAATTTCCTGTCCCACACTGTTTACATTTCAGTGGTGTGGGTATATGTAAAATGAATGAATAAATAAATGAGTGAGCAAGTTACTAAGTAAAATTATGTGTATTATAAGATCACGTGGTGAGCCAACCATAAAGCTGTAACAGAAATTGGGGAACTATCTGGAGATAAGTTGTATATTTAGAAAGAAATAGTACAGGTTGAGGAAACACTGAGAGTCACAGCCAATACAAAGTGCCTAGTGTATTTGAGGACTAGAAAGATGGTAGTTGGTAAAAATGGCAAGGCAGAGAGAGTAGGGATGAGCTAGGACACAGAGCCAGGACAGATACAAAGGGCCTCCTTACACCATGGTACAAGATTTGGATTTTCTTCCAAGAGCAGTGGAAAGCCAATGAAGAATTCTAAACAAAGAATGACATATTATGACCATCATTTTTTGAGCATCTTTCTGGCCATAATGTGTAAAGTTTAGTGTGGGAAGGCAATAGGGGTTTAGAAATTGTTGTACAATGACAGTGGTTTAGAAAAAAAGGTGATAGATACGGTCTGCGGTGGTCAGAAAATTTCAATTAGAGATATATCTAGAAGGTAAATAAAACAGGATTTGATACTAGATTTGACTTAAGATGTGTGGGAAAAGAGTCACCATCAACTGCAAAAACTTTTCTTTAACAACTGAGTGCCTCAGACTGAGATAATAGAATATCAAAGATGGTGAAGGTTGAAGATGGGAAACCAAGACTATGATTTTGGTCATATTGACATTAAGATGATATATTAGGCCTTAAATGAAAATATGTTGTAGGCAGATGGATATATGAAATTAGTCTGGAGGAGAGCCTGGGCCTGGGTATATATAAAACTGAGTATTATTAGCACATAGTTGTTAAATACTTAAAAACCAAATCATGTCAATCAAAGCCTGAGTATTCATGAAAGAAGATTAAAAAACTAGATCCCAGAGCACTCCAGGATTCAGGAGACATAACTAGAAGGATTAATGACCAAAGAACAGTAGTCATTGAACTGAGAGAAGCATAGGGAAATATGGTAACTGAAGTCAAGTAGAATGAGTGTCATAAGAAAGATAAATAAATGTTACAGAAACTAAAGAAGAAAAATAATGAAGATTGACCATGGAATTTAGTCACTTGTGACTTTGTACAGGGCAGTATCTATGGACTGAATAGTGCCAAAGACTAAGTAAAGAGAGGTCAAAAGATAATAGGCAGTGAAATACAAATTTTGGAGTATCTTAGCTATAAAGGAGAGGAAAGAGTGAATTACAGTCTTCAAGGGAAATAGGATTGAGGATGGTCTTTGTTTATTTTAAAATGAATATAAATATTTTACAGAATATTTGTATGCTGAAGGCAATAACCTTTTTTTTTTTCCAATAAAATAGGACCAATGTTGTTAGAATTTGGCTAGAGGAATTTTTCCTGATATTTATTTATTTGTATTTATTTGTATTTATTTCACACTTCTAAGGAAGGGATGTGGATTTTCCCAGCACTTCATTTATTGAGTTAATCATAAGCTTTTTGTTTTCATTTCCCTTTTATGTATTTAAGTTTTCCATTGGTAGTTTTGCATTTATGTTTTTGAATAAGATAATCCTTTAGTTTTCATTTGACATGTGCTGTATAGATAAGCTTAATTGATAGAGTTAGGCTACCTTTCTTAACATAGATCGAGAAGTTTCCATGTGACTGTTCAGGAAAGGTTAGTTTCTTTCTTCTTCCTTTCTTCCTTCTTTCTTTCTTTCTTTCTTTCTTTCTTTCTTTCTTTCTTTCTTTCTTTCTTCTTTCTCTTTCTTTTTTCTTTTTTCTTTCTTTCTCTTTCTTTCTCCTTCCTTCCTTCCTTCCTTCCTTCCTTCCTTCCTTCCTTCCTTCCTTCCTTTCTTCTTCCTTCCTTTTTTATTTTAAGACAGAGAAAGAGAGAATGAACAGAGGAATAGAGGAAGAGGCAGAGGGAGAGAATCTTAAGCAGGTTTCATGCCCGGCACAGAGCCCAACACCAGGCTAGATCCCATGACCCTGAGATCATGACCTGAGCCAAAATGAAGAAGCCAGAGCTTAACCAACTGAGGCTCCCTGGCACCCATGTTCAGAGAAGTTTTACTTAAAAGTGCATCACTGGGGTACCTGGGTGGCTCAGTGTGTGGGGTGTCCAACTCTCTATTTCTGCTCAGGTTATGATCTCAGGGTCCTGAGTCGAGCCTCGAGTCAACCACCCTAGTCAGTGAGGAATCTGCTTCTTACTCTCCCTCTCCCTCTGTACCCCCTCCCACTTGAGCATTCTCTCTAAAATAAATAAGTTAATTAACAAATTAATTAATTAAAAAGTGTATCACCAAATCATCCTGTGTATCTTAAACACTAGTAGGTGTTTATCATTTAACATTTTAAAAAATGATTATTTCTATTATTGAAAAAATTTTCTAGGAAACTCCTGGGCAATTAAAGGTGAGCCATACAGTCTATTCTGTCCAAAACTGTTTAGAGACCAAAGAGCTGTTTCTCCTGGACTCAGGAGGGCTTCAAGGGAACTGAGAAAGTGGCAACAGTGTACCCACTTTCCTCTAGCCACTTCCAGCTTCACTTTAAAGCTAGGATAGAAAAATAAATAAAAAATAAATAAAAATAATTAAATAAATAAATAAATAAATAAATAAATAAATAAATAAATAAATCTAGGCTATACCTCATTTCTTGTCCAATATGAAGTGTCCATTCTGAGCTCACTGGTAAACAGATTCAAAGGAGGAAGGGTAGAGCCTGTGTGCAGGGGTGTGCAGGGGACCCTTGGGAGGAATCAACTCCCTGCCCACTGTTCCAATCACAGGGGCTAAGATCCACTTTTGGAGATTTGACACATTTCTTCTCTAATTTTGTAGTGTCGTAGGAGTGTCAGGCTCCACTCTCAATTGCACTATTTCTCTCCTCAGATTCCAAAAGGAGATCCCTGAAGGAAGGCGGTGCCTCTTCTGACATGTATTGTCCTATCCTAAGTTCCCAAACCCAAGATATTGAGTTCAAGTTGAGAGAGGGATTCCAATGCTATCCCTGTCCAGGAATACCTCAGACCCCTGACTAGGGAGTAGGATGGAAGCAGTAGGAGGGTGTAAACATTCACCCACGCAGCAGAGCTGGCATCCAGCAAAAAGCCAGGATTGCTCTCTATGCATATTCCTCCTATCACCAGGAATATTTCTATTCCCCTCTCCCAGCTTCCAAACATGGGCCCAAGTATTGGAGATGGGGTAGGCATCACAGAGTATGTTGCATTTTCTTTCCTTTGCACTGAACGGGTCAAATTAGAAAGCAAGATGTTCTTAATCTCCTGTTTGTAGAGTAACAGGTGTCATGATACAGATGACATGCCTCCCTGTTATGTACATTTTGAGCATTCACTGAGTCACCTAAACAGACTTTGGAGCCTGGCAAATTGGACAAAGTGGTGGGAAATGAGAAGAGATTGAGAACTTCTGGGTGTTCAGAACTCTAAAGGGCCTGAAATGTATCTACTTTCAAGTTATCAAATTAGCTCACAACAGTTTTATAAAGGCTTGCAAAATACAGGAACTTCTGGGTCAAAGACAAAATAATGTATTTCTCATAGCACTGAAGGCAGCCTTTGCTTGACATCCATATAGGCTTCCATGATGCTGCATGAGGGCAATGCAAGGCAAATAAATACAGGTGAATGTATTTGTATTATACCCAAGGAACCCCAAGACTAGAAAATCCCACTTTTTGGGGCACCAAAAAGTGCCCCTTTTTGGGGTGGCTCAGTCAGTTAAACATCTGCCTCATGCTCAGGGCCGGATCCCAGGGTCCTGGGATTGAGCCCTGCCCCCAGGCTCCTGCTCTTTGGGGGAAGTCTGCTTCTCCCTCTCCCTCTGCCTGCTGCTCCCCCTGCTTGTGTGGTCTCACTCTCTGTCAAATGAATAAATTAAATATTTCAAAAAGAAAGAAAATAGAAGGCTGCTAGCAAATATGCCTGGCATTTTCCTCAGAAAGACCTATTATTATCCTGGTCAGGAGAGAGAGCTGCTTCTTCTTCTAAAGGAGACATTCTTCCAAGACTGTGATATAAATATCTTGAAATGATAATCTAGGATAAAAAATGCCATTAGCTCTGTAAAACCACTATGGAAAATTGCTCCCTGCACCCCAATACAGGGTGTTCTATTTGGCAAATAACTATTTTTGCATATTTATTTGTCTGGTTGGTTTTGACTTCATTAAATCCAGACCTGGCACCTGTCCTAAGCAAAATTTGTGTTTTGGGCATCTTCTTAAACTGTACTTGAAGCCAGAGGTTTTATATGAAAAATAGAAATATGGAAATGAAATAGCAGAAGAGTGCCTCATGAACACTACACTTTAAAATAAAGAAGGGTGATTGGACAGTTGAAGGTGGGTTTAAGCATTGTGTGTCTGTGTCATTTAGCAAACATGGAGAAAGTTTAAAGGATCTTTCTACCCTTTATTGGTATTTTTTTCACTAAGTAAGCTCTCAGTAAATTTATATTAATCAAGTCCTTCTGCATTTTTCTCTATGATATTATCATACAGATTTTGGCATGTTGTTTTCTGTTAGTCTTATTCTTCAGTGTTCTGAACTTTATACTTTTAATATTGTGTAAGCATTTTCATAAGAAATCGAGAGTTGCAATGACAGCTACTAGGCAAGTAACATTTTGAATGAAACATACATTTTTTTTTTTATATTCCCTTCTCTTAAAGTACTGAAGTAAAACCCACGTGTGCCTGGCTAGGGGCAACAGACCCCTGAGTGCTTAACTGAGATTTGTCTCAAATAACCTCTGTTTACATCTTTTCACCCCTTTGTTTTCATCTCTTTCTACATTTTGTCCTTTTTTTCCATCCTCAACACATATGCAGACATCTAACCACCTGATCTACTCTTAGAGACATAATTATCTTCTGATTTGGGGGTCACTAATTTTCCCAGGTTGAACCTAGGGCGATTTTATTTGAGGCTTGTAGTTTTAATTTCAGAATTGTATATTTATTCCAATTTCCAGGGGTAATCGATATGTGTGAATCTTCTAACATTGCTAGGCATAGCATTCCTTTCCTTGGTCCCGGTTGTCTTTAGTTTTTAAAAAGCATGCTGCTACTTTTAGTTGCTTTCTGCTAGGTTATCCATGCTACTTCCAATACATACCGGTTTATGATTCTCTTTTGTGGCCTTTTTTCTTTCAACTGATTCCTAATGAATTTATAAAAGAATTGAGTTCCATATCACTGACATATTTCTATACTCTCTATATTGTTTTATAATCATACATGAAGACAGCTTCCAGAAGACCCTACGAAAAACTGAAATTCATCATACGTCAATGTTTTATGACAGAGACACAATGCAAACATAATGTGGGCCATATAATAGAACACTCTTAATTTAAATAAAAAATTGTTAAGAATTTCAGTGAGAGACAATCTTCCAAAGATCCTACGAGTTATTACTATTATGCTGAAAACAGAATGCAAAGTCTTGGATGCCCCTTCCTTTTCTCCTCTTTTACTATTTTTTTTTAGTGAAAGATACATAAGGGAATAAAAATATTAATCTCTATTTTTGAAGGATTACCCAAAACTGAAGAAGAAGGCACACAAGACCTTTTAAATTAAATGCTTTATTTTAAGATAATTATAGATTCACATGCATTATAAAAGATGATACAGAAAAATCCCATGTACCCTTTTCTCAATTTCCCCTGAGGTGACATTTACAAAAGAGTAGGACAGTATCTCAAATAGGATATTGACATTGATATAGTCAAGATAAAGAACATATCTGTCAGTACCTTGATTCCTCATATTGCCCATTTATAGTCATACCTCTTTTTTTCTCACTCACCTTTTCTTTAACTTCTGGCCACTACTAACTTATTATCCACTTCTATAACTTTGTCATTTTAAGAATATTATTAAATGGACTCATACTGTATGTAACATTTAAGGATTTTTTTTCCTTAAAGTTTTTATTTATTTATTTGAGAGAAAGATAGAGAGAGCACAGAGAGGGTAGGGGTAGAGAGAGAGGGAGAAGAAGGTTCCCTGATGTGGGCCTTGATACCAGGACACTGAGATCACGACCTGAGTGGAAGACAAATGCTTAACTGACAGAGCCACCCAGGCACCCCAGGATTTATTCTTTGCTCAGCATAGCTCTCCAGAGATTCATACAGATTTTTGTGTCTCTTAAAAGCACTTTTGTATTTATGGGTGAATGATATTCCATGATTTAGATGTACCAGAGTTGTTTATTCACATGTTGAAGAATGACTAGATTGTGTCCAGGTTTTGTTATTATGAATAAAGTTGCTATAAGCATTCATAAAATAGAAAATAAATGCAGAGCTTTGGCCACACTTTGTATGGGCCATTTCTCAGGAAAAGTGCCTGCAGTGTGCAATCTTGCTGTAATGCCTCCCCTCCAGACAAAAAGCAGGTTTACAAAAAAAGTAGTAGGTGACTTCAGCTCACAGTGTTTGTTTCCTATAATGTAACCCTCTGTGGGTGCACTCATTTATTTCAGCCTCCCTGTCCCGTCCGTTGGGGATTAGAAACAGCACAAAGAAAAAAACTCTTGCTACAAGTTTTGCTGTGAAAGGTGGAGTTACTTGTCTCTGATTCAAATGTGTTATGTCTTATGACAGCATCCTTGAAAATTAACCAACTAGATTTTTAGTTTATAATTATAGCAAAATTCTAGATCTTTCAGTGTTCTGTGTAAGGGAAATTTGTTGGTAAAAATAATTGAGAGCTAGATGTTGGCAGTTTGGATAAATGTTCATAGCTAATTCAGTTTTGTTTAATCAAGTACATATGTGATTTCATTAATATTTATTAATTTAAAATATATTTATTGAAACAAATATAATTTATATTAGTTGTTACCAATTCAACATTAGAACAGCATAACTTTAACATAACAGGATGTTACAGATACCTTTAGAAATTACGGAAAGTCATAAGAATACGGTTGTACAAAAAAGTTCAGTTTCACATAATTATGTTAATGTGTCACCAATTGAAAAAAAATAGCATCAATACCTTTCTTAAATGTTAAAAAGTACTTAATTAGCAAAGCAAAAGTCTGAATTCAGAATTCTGTAAGGCTTATGCAAATGATTAAATTCATGAACTGAAATGATAATCAACACTGTGTGAAAATTGTTTTTATTGTTCTAATCTGTAAAATCATTGTAGTTCTACAAGATAGTGACTTTTTCAATATCCATAATCATTTTCCCTAGACAATAGTACTGAAATGTTAAGCAAATAATTTTTTCCTATTCTGCAGAGTTTTTGAATATTAATAAGTGAAGAAATAGGAGATTCAAGTTTTCAGACTTCTAGAGCTGAATTAAAATTCTGTAAGAAGTAAAACTAGTTTTATAATGATTTTTTCTTTTAGAGAAAATAAGTTTGTGCTCAGGATTGGCATCTTATTTGTTAATTTTTAAATGTAATGTTTATTTTAAAAATAATAATATGAAGGAGAATCTTGAAATGACTCATTATCCTTGATAATCACTCTGAAAGTTAAAAATGAGTAGCATTAGATTTAATGCATGGAGAAGTGAGAGCAGTCAACCAATCCACTATGGCAGGACATGAAAATGAATGACCCTACAGCTTTTTAACCAAACCAGTACTTCTCCCCCATATTATTGAAAACATTTTCTTGCCTATTTTTCCAAAAATATTTTTTGATCTACTTATATTGTGTTCATATGATGGTTTTCATGCCTACTGTAAATTTGTTCCACCTCATTATTTCTAACATTTCCAGAGTAATTTGTTGTATAAATGTAACAAAATTTGATAACCAATTCTCTATTCATGAACATTTGTTGGTTTAGTCCCACCTCCACTCCAGTACAAATAATACAATGAATAACCTCTTACATATACATTGGTGTGTTTTTTCAAATATGTTGGTGGCTTAGTTTCCAGCAGTAAAATTGTTGCATACAGACTATGTGTATTTTCCCTAAAAATGTGAAGCATTTGCATTCCTACTTATAGTGGGAGCCCCTAATTTAGCAGAATATGTTTGAATATTCATGGTAACAAATTTCTTTACAACTTCTATTCTTAAAGCTTATTAAACCTATTGATCAATACATTCATACACTGAGAAAACTAGGTTATAAAGGATTTTTAAAATACATAATGATGTAAGTAAGATGTTAAGGTTTGAAGTCCACAGCCAAGAAAGAATTCTTGAGACATCTTTTGTGCAAAAAAGGTGATTTTATTAAAGCACAGGGACAGGACCCATAGGCAAGAGAAGCTGCACTGAGGTCACGAGGAGTAGCCCATTATATACTTTCAAGTTGAGAGAGGGTTAGGGATAGTATAGGTCTCTGAGCAATTTTGGAAGCAAGATTTCCAGGACCTTAAAGGGGCTAGCTATTATTGGGAAAAAGTCATGTACTGCTGTCTAATAAAACCTTAGTCATGAGACCCTTCAGCTTTATATCAGTGGGTTCTATGCTTGGGGATGATTACCAACATGTATCTTGGGGTGGTAGAGACACAGGAACTTTTATATGTTAAAGCAGAATTACAGGATCCTGAAGGGTCTGGCAAAGATTGCCTTTTGCCCTTAGCAAAGTATTAACATCAAGGAAGTTGAGTCCCTGGAGGAATGTCATTTCCCTGTTTCAAGGACTTGTCAATGAACTGTTGAGTAGTAGGAAATGTAATAATTTTTCTTCTGCCTTTGTTTCCACATCACATAACATCAACTAGCTGCTGGTGTTGAAAAGGAAATCAAATGGAATACTTTGTGGAATCTAAGTGATTTACATTTTGTTAGCTAGAATATTTCACGGAATAGGAAATATAAACTGTTTAGTGTGATGTAGGTCTTGTAAAAGATGACATTGTTTATTTGTTGAAACTGTATAAATATGATGGCATCTTAAAATCAACCACACTGGCCATAGGTACTCCATAATATTTTATCCCAGTAATCCAACATCAAAAGTTTCACAATTTTTTATGGTTTCAAAGATAAAGCAGTAACTTGCTTTTAGATCCCATTTTGATTTTTATAAAACCTTAAGTATTTGTAATATCATAAGGGGAATTTTATCAGCAAAATAGCACCCTAAATATTTAAATATGCAAATTGACTTTATTTGATATTCTCTTTAAATGTAGAGTAACAGAAGGGCTGCTGTAACAGAGAGTTAGATACAGAGCTTGCTGATGGACATCAGGCTGTGCCAGTTCCGCTTAAGATAGGACCTACTCAACATGCTGTTCTGGCTTTCACTCCAGAACTGAGCTTCTGAATGATCACATCACTGTGCATGCGGTGAGCTCTGTGGATGCTTATAAACATTTGAACACCGTTTTTTGGTGCCTGAAGAAGATAATTTAAAATGGATCTTTTTGTTAAAATTTCCACCCTGTGACACATTAAATCAGTGTTTGAAACATACTTCAATGTATGTTTAATAAAATATTTTAACTATGTTTGAAAATTCCCAAGTGATAATCAAGTGAAAATTGTGAAAAAAAATTAAGATCAATAATGTGATTATATGAAATGGGATTGCTAAAATTAAGGCAAAAATGGATACCTTTGAAACATACTCATCAATGAATATGTAATATGTATATACATATATACACATATGTATGAAATATATATATGCAGTATCCTATTTGAGGGTATGTATGTGTGTGTGTACATGAATGCATCTGCATAGAGGCATGTCCTTATAGATTTATAAGCAGTTTTAAAAAGTATTTAACCTATTAATTGTTTTAAAGATTTTATTTATTTATTCATGAGAGACACAGAGAGAGAGGCATAGACACAAGCAGAGGGAGAAGCAGGCTCCATGCAGGGAGCCTGATGTGGGACCCAATCCCTGAACCCCAGGATCATACCCTGGGCTGAAAGCAGTCACTAAACGACTGAGCCACCGGGGGATCTCCAAATCTATTAATTTTTAATCCTTATCTTTGTCTAACCTTGTCCTAGTCATTACTAGTTTTCTGCTATTTCCCACATCAATAGGTGAAAAGACATAAAGAATTACAAACACTAGAATATATTATATTAATAAATTCCCATAATGAACAATTCAATCCAAAAATGAAAAAAATGTGTAATATTGCTTTCAGACCACAAACTAGACAGCTTCTAGTTTTTCTTTCACAGTAGACATATTTTTAAAACAAGATCAGCAGAGCCATTAGGTTTGAATTACAGTGTTCCAGTACCCTGATCTTCTCTTCATATGTCTGCAAGCATTCACTTGGTTCATCACACAAATACGATCATTCTAGAAGTTCAGTCATACAGTATGGTGAGCATAAACTTGAACAGCTTTCTAAGTCAAAAGCTATTTATAAATATATGCTAAATCATCTTTTACATTTTGTAGAGAGCACACAATTATTTTCTTCTGTGACTATTCACAATGATTGTATTAAGTAAGCAGGTATTTAAGAGTATAGAAATTAAGACCAAGGATAAGGGAGCTAATGTTACTGACAACATTCTAAATATTTTTTCCTTACGCTTTCTTAAGCTAAGTTAATTTTGTTTGCATTCTTTTCACCCCTTTGGAATTGGTTAAGTGGTTTGGTCATAATCTTGAGTTAAAAAAAAAAAACACATCAAAAGATACTACTTTTACAGAAAAGGTAAGGTCACATGAAAACTGAACCTGACACCACATTAATACCTACAAAAAATTACTTTTCCTACACATTTTACATCCTAGAACTCATACTGGAGATTTGCTATAACAACGAAGTAACAGTAACAACCATTTTAAAAAGCTTTCATTTATCAAGGTTTTTTTAATATTATAAGCACGTACCTTCTTGTCTTTTGTTTCAGAAAGCATAAATATCTTAAAAGATTGTCCTAATAGTTGTGAAAAGTGGGGTGTTTAGGGGCATGGGATAGGAATGTGGAAGATGACTTTTCAATACAAATGTGTTAGGAAGAGAAAGAAGCAAAAATTTCCCGCAAGTGAGGAAGGAGGTGGTTCGGTGTGGGGTGTTTACCCTGTGCTTGCCTCCCTGAATCATTCAGGAGAGGTAAGAAATGATTTTGTGGTACGCTTTGGGAGTTTGGATTCTATATTAAAACAACCATCTTCAAAAAGATGTCTGTCAGTCTGATTATTCTTAACATAAAAGCAGTGGAACTGCTGTAACTATTATGAATGGAAGACCACAGGGGCTTTCTCTGTTTTCTGCCAAGACCTTTATACTAACCAGTACTGTAGGCAAATAGCAGCTTAATTTTCTATCAGGTAAATGCTATGGAAGATTGGGGTCAGACTTACTCTGATTTTTTTACAAGATCAACTAACACAGCAATGCTTCTCATTTTTTGGAATACTCATTACTGATGTAAATGTTTAGAGCAATTTTAAAATAAGAAAGGTATATTGTATATTTTATCTTCTTCAATATCCTCAAAATAATATCAATTATCATATTGAATATATTATATATATATTATATTGAATCAATATTCAATATCCTTCATCCTTTTGATGAAGGAAGGCTATGTCTTCAGCTCATCCATTTACAAATAACATACTTCATGACACGAGACAACAGAAGTTGTCTCCACTCTTCTCTGGTTACATGGTGTGAAAAAGTAGCAGAACCTCACTGATCCTTTGAACTGGAAGGAAAGAAAGAAAGGTTTTGTTTGTGTTTGTGTGGGGGGGTTATTTTTATTTATTTATTTATTTTAGTAATGATGTTTGTTCTTGCTTCTCTTATGAAATGTTATATATCTACACGAGAAGCACTGAACACTTTTCTATGAACCAAGCCAAGCATTAATGAAACAAGAGTAAATAATGTATTGTATTATCCTCACTGTATATACCTTCATAATTGAAATTTGTATTTCATTATGGTAGATTTATTATATTTGTAATTATAAGTCAACTTGCTCCGTCAGAAGCACAAAGTACATATATTAACAGAAACACAAGATAAGGGAAATATTAATAGAATCATATAAAGGTAATAAACATAAAAACCCTAGTTTCCATCAGAAATAATGTGAATATGATTTAAAAGTCTTGATACTAGGCATGAAAACTTAGTATATAACATCAAAATTGCATTAACTTTCAGGTCAAAGAAATGTAAAACAAAGGAAGATAATGGTGAGAATGTCTTTTTATTTATTTATTTTTTCAAATATTTTATTTATTCATGAGAGAGAGCGAGAATGTCTTTTTAATTGAACGAGGGGATTTTGCTCCAAGAGGTTGAAAAAATCTAGAAGAGTAACTTAAAGATAAACTTAGAGTATTAAAGGAAATTATATGAAAAACAAGATTTGTATATTTAAATAACATTTATAGTTCATTTTCATTTTATATTTGAGAAGGAAACTATTATGGTAGCGTATTCAGGATTGCGAGGTGGCACAACAGCTGATAAAAGACATCAGGGGAGAAAGAAGAGCATAGATCAACTTAATACATGCTTGTCCTTCATATTTTGAATCCAAGTGCATACATAAAAAAAATTATGTTTTGCATGAGAGCTTATTGTTGAATTTGCACTTCCAACCTCTCGAGTCTGACTTAATCAAAACATCATTTGTTTCTATTTAGGTGGACCATATAATTATGCTAACTTCTCTGACTCATTCTTTTTTCTTAATCTACCATTAGTTTAGCCATGGTCATTTTTCACACAGGTACCAAGCCTTGTCATACCCAACTAATTAAAACTGTTTTCTGGCATGTAGATTGTACATCTTATTTTTGCTTTTATTTAATGTTACTTCTCTTCATAACAAGAAACTCTTTACCAGTTATCATCTTCGTTCTGAGATTATTTATCAGTTCATCTAGCAGTCTTAGCTCTTTAAGACAGACATTATCAACTCTGGTTATGCTTGGAGATCAGGTGCAGTCAGAATTCTAATTGGAGATTCTGAACCAAGAGCCCTGTGGAGGTGTATTTGCATATCTTTTTTTTAATCTTCATCATAATTTCAGTACACAGTTAGATAGAAAAGCACTAGTGTGTAGTTATTAACATTCCACAAACAGCAACTTGGCAGGAAGTAGCAATGCTCATTTGCAATTCAGTGGAATATAAAGGGTTCATTACTATGGAACCGGATAGAAAACCCAGAAATGAGCCCACAGCTATATGGTCAACTAGTCTTTGACAAAGCAGGAAAGAATACCCAATGGGAAAAAGTCTCTTCAACAAATGGTGTTAGGAAAATTGGACAACAATTTTGGACAAAATGCATAAGAATGAAATTGGACCACTTTCTTACACCATACCAAAAATAAATTCAAAATGGATGGAAGACAGAAATGTGAGACCTGAAACCATAAAAATGTTTTAGGAGAACACAGACAGTAACCTTTTGGCATTGCTGTAGTGACTTCTTACTAAACATGTCTTCTAAGGCAAAGGAAGCAAAAGCAAAAATAAACTATTGGGCCTTCATCAACTGCTTCTGCACGGTGAAGGAAACAATCGATAAAACTAAAAGGCAGCCTGTGGAATGGAACAAGATACTTACAAATGACATACTTGCTAAAGGGTTAGTATCCCAATTATATAAATAACTTAAGGGATCCCTGGGTGGCACAACGGTTTGGCGCCTGCCTTTGGCCCAGGGCGCAATACTGGAGACCCGGGATCGAATCCCATGTCGGGCTCCCGGTGCATGAAGCCTGTGTCTCTGCCTCTCTCTCTCTCTCTCTCTCTCTCTCTTTCTCTCTCTCTGTGTGTGTGACTATCATAAATAATAAATAAAAATTAAAAAAAAAGAAAAAAAAAGAACTTAAAAAACTCAACACCCAAAAAACAATTTGATTAAAAATGGGCAGAACACATGAATAGACATTTTTCCAAGGAAGACATCCTGATGATCAATAGACACATGAGAAGATGCTCAACATCACTCATCATCAGGAAAATACAAGTCAAAACTACAATGAGCTATCACCTCACACCTTTCAGGATGGTTAAAATCAATACTGGAAGCAATAGGTATTGGTAAGTATTAGGAAAAAGGCGAGCACTCTTACACTGTTGGTAGGAATGCAAACTGGTGCAGCCACTCTGGGAAACAGCATGGAGTTTCCTCCAAGAGTTAAAAATAGAACTACCCCACAATACAGCAATTGCACTGCTAGATATTTACCCAAAGAATACCAAATGCTAATTTGAAGGGATACATGCACCCTGATGTTGATAGCAACATTATCAGCAATAATATTTTGGAAAGATCTCAAATGTCCATTGACTGATGAATGGATAAAGAAGATGTATACATATAATGGAATATTACTCAGCTAGAAGAAAGAATGAAATCTTTCAATTTGCAATGACATGGAGGGAGCTAGAGAGTATCATGGTAAGTGAAATAGAGCAAGACAACTACCATATTATTTCATTCATATGTATACTTTAAGAAACAAATAAATAAAAAAAATATATATATATGAAACAGAACAGATGAACATATGGGGGTGGGGGTGGGAAGGAGAGGCAAGCCAGGAAACAGATTCTTAACTATAGGGAACAAACAGGGTTGCTGGAAGGGAGGTAGGTGGGGGAAGGGTTAAGTGTGTCATGGGTTAAGGAGGGCATTTTTTAGTAATGAGCATTAGGTACCGTATGTAAGTGATGAACCACTAAATTTTACACCTGAAACTAATGTTACTTTATAGGTTACCTAACTGGAATTTAAATGAAAACTTTTTTTAATTTTTTTTATTTTTTGTTATTTATTTATGATAGTCACAGAGGAGAGAGAGAGAGAGAGAGAGAGAGAGAGAGAGAGAGAGAGGCAGAGACACAGGCAGAGGGAGAAGCAGGCTCCATGCACCGGGAGCCCGACGTGGGATTCGATCCCGGGTCTCCAGGATCGCGCCATGGGCCAAAGGCAGGCACCAAACCGCTGCGCCACCCAGGGATCCCAAATAAAAACTTTTTAATAAAGTGTTCATAACTTTGTCACTTTCACAAGAGACAAGAATGCTATGCCAAAGTGGAGTTAATTAACTTCCTAGAGTTTTGAAATGCTGTACTAGGTTTAATCATTGGCCAATCTAGTCCAGGCGTTTGGACAATACAAATCATCACTGGAATATTTTTCTTTAACTTCAGGCAGTTAATAATTCTTTGCTTTCTCCCTCTGGCCCACTAGAGTAGTTTGTACTTTTTTACAAAGAATGTGGGAAAGAGAGAGAGCCTACAGGGGTCTATTAGATCATTCTGATGTTCCTCTGGGTCTTTTTTTTTTTTTTAATGGTTTATTTTTTTTTTATTGGTGTTCAATTTACTAACATACAGAATAACCCCCAGTGCCCGTCACCCATTCACTCCCACCCCCCGCCCTCCTCCCCTTCTACCACCCCTAGTTCGTTTCCCAGAGTTAGCAGTCTTTACGTTCTGTCTCCCTTTCTGATATTTCCCACACATTTCTTCCCCCTTCCCTTATATTCCCTTTCACTATTATTTATATTCCCCAAATGAATGAGAACATATAATGTTTGTCCTTCTCCGACTGGCTTACTTCACTCAGCTCCTCTGGGTCTTAAAGGTGGAGTCCATCCCAATTCTGTAATAGGTCACCTCTCTTGCCTCAGGCCAAAATGTAATTCTGATCCCATTTTATAAAGCTGATCTTTTGCTTTTGATCTCAGTTTTCTCTATTACTCACTGGTTTGATAACCTACAGTGGGTTATGACCATGAACTGTGGAACCAGACTGCTTCTATTCAAACATCAACCCTCGCACCTACTAGCTATGTGACCTCAGTGAGTCACAATATTATCTCTCTTGCACCTCAGTTTTTTCAGCTGTCAAATGGGAATAATTTAATTTCTGTTTCATAAAGGTATGTGAGGAATACGTGATTTAATTAACCTAAAGTGATGAGAATGTTTCTTGGTACACAATACTAAGATTTTTGCTGGTGCTATTAATTATTATAAAGAAAATTATTCAATGAGCTGACTTTTTTTATAAAACTCAATTAAAAAAAATCCAGTTCAGGAGATTTTAAAACTGGAAATGTAAAGTAGAAAGTAGGACAGAATGCTTATCAATATATTAATGAATTCTCTGGCTCAAGTAGGCAAGCTAATTGGGTCACCACATTATAATATGATAGTTGTTTTAAAAGATTTTATTTATTCATGAGAGACACAGAGAGAGAGGCAGAGACATAAGCAGAGGGAGATGCAGGGTCCCTGCGAGTAGCCTGATGTGGGACTTGATCGCAGAACTCCAGGATCACACCCTGAGTTGAAGGCAGATGCTCAACCGCTGAGCCACCCAGGTGTCCCTGTGGTAGTTATTCTTGAAAAATAAAAGATTCATACACAGATGAGTTAGTTATATAATTAAAAACATAGATATACCTGTTCTGAAAAGTACAAAATTTCACTGAGTAGGATAATATTCTCAAAATTTATTTATCTAATAAATATTTAACATTTACTGTAATATTCTTATGGGGTTATAATGGTCAGTACGCTAAACAAGTTCTAGCCTTCAAGAATTTAGAGAGAAAAATAAGCAATTAAAATATAAGTAAGCCTTATCAAGTGTTCTCATATATAAAGAAGGCTTTCAACCTTTGTGCAAATGATTTCTCTCTGCCTAGAATGCTCTTCCCACAAATATTCAACACAACTAAATCTCCCATCCCCTTAAAATATGCATTCACATATTACATTTTTACAAAGCCTATTGTGACTCCTTATTGCAGATTTCAACCTGCCTTCAGAAGCACCCAGCTCCTTATCTTATGTTGCAGTTGCCACCATCAAATATATTATGTAGTTATTTACTGTATCTACCATCTTTGATTTTCCTACTAGATAGAAGCTACATATTTTTGTCTGCCTTTTTAAGTGACAAGGGTCAAGGTCTTTATGGCAGTTATTAAAGCAAAGTAAGAGGTGAAAATGTGTTTATTTGAATTGATTGTAAATATATTTTTCAGTAAGTTTGACTTTAAGGGAAAGAGAAAGATCAGAGAATATATAGAGAGGACATAGGGTTGAAGGTTGAATTTTCTGCTTCTATTTCTTCTTATTTAATTGAGGGGAAATAAACATATAAATTCTGTGAAGGGGAGAGTAAATGATAGGTTCAAGTCATAAAAGAGAAAAAGACAAAACATTTTTGATATTTGTTTCCATATCTATTCTCTGATGTTCTTATGTTTATAGTCTATAACTTACATGAATAAAGTAAAATGGTAGATTCTCTGTTTAATGCATTATAATATCTTGAAAGTAATAACAAGAATAAGTTACTGCAATTTTAGGTATTTTCAATTTTTTCAACCACATCTTTACCATATATTGGTTTATTCATATATATATGAAATTAAATGTGATTTATTTATAGTATGTGGACATGAAGACTGTCCACAATATATATCAATATTGTATAAAAGTGTAGGTTAATCTCCAAACACAAGGTAGCGGTTATCTATCTTACCTCCCATCTAATTATAGTAAATATTGTCAGATTGATGTACGCCAAAAGGCAGTTACAAAATTTGTATTACACACAATTCAGAAATGAGACAAATGAACTATAATATATGAGCATGTGTACAGCTTTAAGTAAAGTTCAAAATGTTTAACAAATATATAAATTTTATCTATGTAGTTTTATTATATAATTTTATTTCTTTTAAATCATATTTAAAGCTCCATTTGCCCTTATAAGAAAAATATATATTCAGTATGAATTTTTGTATGGAATAATGTCAGTTGGGTTTTTAAAGCCTCATTTTTATCGGGATTTAATGTATTCTATTGTGAAAAAAGTCTTGTTTCTTTCAGTCTAACTGAATGTAGGTCACTGGCCTCCACTAATTGCTCTCATTTTACTGATGAATGATACATCTTTTTTTTTTCTTATTGTCATAATAAGACTTTTGCTTTTCCTCTTTCTCTTCTCCTTTCTGTAACTAAATGCTGAGTCAAGGTTATATTCATCTTGAATTCTAAGATTTTCTGTGTCCTCAGAAGTTGTCACACAACACTTGCAGCAAGCTCATCCACCTGCATAAATATACATTAGCTTCTTACTGTTATTTTCATTACTGAAAATGAGTACCATAGAAATAAAATTTCCATTAGCATGGTCAACCTTATTGAAAATTATGTATCATAAGGGCTACTTCTTAATTTTGGAAGAATATCCTTTAAAAAATTAGAGTAGCTTTCCACAAACTGTGTGTTATTTCTCTGGGGTGACGGACTATAAAGTCTTAGTCAATTGATCTAAGGCTCTTATTTCAGATGTTTTTATCATGATCAAATTTGAAATGTTGAAAAATCATATGATTTAATTAAACTAACCTGCTTGAGATGGTGTTGAAAACATACCAACACAGTGGTATGGCTTTTAGATAAATACTACACTAAGAAGTAATTAATAATTAATTTTCAACAGTGTTTTAAACTTTAAATGGTTCTAGCCTGCATGAAACCTTTAATTCAATAGATTTTTATGTCTGATATTTTTCTTTAGACCAATGAGCTCCTTCATCCATTTATTCTTCTTGGTCAAAAGAAATTCATCGGTTCATCAATTTAACAAGTAGATACTTACTGAGTTTTTACAGTAATTTCCATCCTGTTCTAGTACCTGAGTACTCAAATGAGATGTATCTAAATGAAAGTCTACTTGGGGGGCAGCCTGGGTGGCTCAGTGGTTTAGCACCACCTTCAGCCCAGGGCCTGATCCTGGAGACCCAGGATCGAGTCCCACGTCAGACTCCCTGCACGGAGCCTGCTTCTCCCTCTGCCTGGGTCTCTGCCTCTCTCTCTCTCTCTCTCTCTCTCTTTCCCTCTCTCACTGCGTCTCTCATGAATAAATAAATAAAATATTTAATTTTTTTAAAGGAAAGTCTACCTGGGGATAAACAAGTAATTATAATCAGGATGGGAAGTCTAATAAAAGGACCATGAACAAGTTGTAGAAGGGCACTTGCTGGGGCTACCACACCTTTGGGTCAACATATTTAAGAAGCTGCTGGGAAGATTACAAATCCAAATTAACCTTAGAAGGGGTATGGAAACTGGAAAGTTGAGCAAAGAATATCTAGGAATAGTTACCAACCAAGGGGTACCAAGTATGTGCAAGAAGGAGCACCTTCTTGCTCCTTTTCTTCTTTGTTTTTCTCAGGCTTCCAAATTCCCCATGTCCCTGAGAAAGGTCTTAAAAGTAAGTCAAGAGAGAAATGGTTGAGTGTCTGCCTTTGGCTCAGGTCATGATCCTGGAGACCTGGGATCCAGTGCTGAATAAGGCTCACTGCATGGAGCCTGTTTCTCTCTCTGCCTACGTCTCTGCCTCTCTCACGAATAAATAAATACAATCTTAAAAAAAAAAAAATAAGGGTCCCATCTGTATCTTTGTTTTTTATTCTACAGCTATAAAGATCAAGTAATGGTATATTTTATTCTCTAGTTTGAATCTTTACAGGACAATCCTCTGCCCCCACCGTCATCTCATATAATTGAACCTATTTTGGGGAGAAGGAGGAGAGACAAATTCCTGCTAATAGGGAAAAAAATCCAACTAGGGGACATGATGGCTTTAGTCATGTCTCATAACTGATTCCTAGACTCACTCCCAGAGGTGTCAATATAATGAATGACCTCTGATCAATCATTTATTTTAGAATATTATAAGCAAAATTAAGATAGGGCTTTTACATGATGGCAACAATAATAAAGAGAGATACAAAGATGATTGACTAATGCACATAAAATATTTCATCTCTAATTTTAATTTGTCTTCATATCCCGTAATGTTTATGTGGCATTAATATTTTAATACTTATTTTTATCAATTACATTAAAAAGTACTCTCATAGCATTATATTGCAAAATACGTTGCAAAAATAAAATAAATTTGAAATGTTAGAAATCAATTAATTAAAATAACAGCTAAGAGTTATAATATTAAAGGAACATAGGTTATTTTGTCAATGTAGATGGATTTCACAAAATGAAAAATACATTTCCTGTTCATTCTAAATTCTCCCGTGAATAACAGTTTTTTTTCTATTTTTTATTATCATAATTTTTATATATTATTCCATGAGTCCTTTAAAACATATATTTTACAAACACTTAAAAAATAAAAATAATGTCATTTTTTAAATATCCTTTTTCAAATTAGCTGTTAATCTGTTAACTCTTAACATGTTCCAGCCTCAGAAAATATATCCAACTGGGTTAATGTGGACATGTGTTGAAAGTTCAAGTATAGACTTATGAAAAGTAGACGTTAGCTAATTGTTATTTTAAAGATAATATTTTAAAATATATTTTTCAAAAGAGAATATTGCCTGTGATATTTACTCAAGATTCAAGGTTTTATTACAGTCTTTCTTTGTACAATGTTAGTTCATTAGTTGTTTTAAAGTTGGTGATGAAAATTATGTATTAGTTTCCATTTAAAGTATGAACCAGGGGGCAACTGAGTGGCCCAGTTAAGCCTCTGACTCTTGGTTTTGATTCAGGTCATGATCTTAGGGTCCTGAGATCAAGCCTGTGTTAGAGATGGAGCATGCTTAAGATTTTCTTTCTCCTTCTGCCCCCCAACCCCATGTTGTGCTTTCTGTATAAAAAAATAATAGTAATTTTTAAAAAGTATAAACTGGATGTTAAAATTCTGATGTTATGCTATTGTTTTATGACTCCTCTTCCAGATATATATTCTGTAAATAGTTTGTCATAGTCTATAGATCACTTATGTGTTTTCTTATTAGTGTCATTTTTTTTTTACTTAAAACTTTTATCAAGATAGGAGAGCCTGAGTAGTGCAGTCAGTTGGGCATCCAAACTCATGGTTTCAGTTCAGGTTTAACCTCACAGTTGTGAGTCCTCTGGTGGGTTCTGTGCTCAGAGCAGAGCTTGCTTGAGTTTCTTTGTCCTCCCTTTGCCCCTCTCCACTTCACTCTCTTTCCAAAATAAATCAATAAATCTTAAAAAAAAAAAGTATATTGGTAATTGTAGAATCACATGCAATTGTAAGAAATAATACAGAGAGATACTATTAAAACCTTTCTCAGTTTATCCAATGGTAAAATCTTGCAAAATTTAGTGCAATAAAACAACCAGGATATTCACATTGTTAAAGTTGAGATATATTTCCATCACTACAAAGATCTCTCACTATTTTTTGAGTAATATGTATAAATGGTATTGTGTTTTCTTTTTTTTTTTTTTTTCATACCCCCTTCTTCCATTTCTCCTACTCTTATATCCTGTGCTTCTGGAAACCACAAGTCTATTTTCTGTATCTATAAGCATGTGTGAGTCGGTGTGTGTGTATGTTTAGATTTCACATTATAAGAGAGATAATATGATCTTTCTCTTCTTTTACTTAGCATAATGCCATTTAAGTCCATCCATATTGTCATAAATAGCAAGATTCCATTTCTTCTATGGCTGAATATTCCATTATGCATATATACCAGAATTTATTTATCCATTCATCCATTACTGGATCTAGGAATTTTTTCTATATATTAACTATTGTAAATAATTCTACACTGAACATGGAGGTTCAGTGAATGAACTTTTTCAAATTAGCATTTTCGGTTTCTTCAGATAAATGCCCAAAATTAGAATTGCTGGATTATATGGTAATCTATTTTCAATTATTTTTTTAAGATTTTATTTATTTATTCATGAGAGACACGAGAGAGAGAGTGAGAGAGAGAGAGAGAGAGGCAGAGACATATGCAGAGGGAGAAGCAGGCTTCATGCAGAAAGCCCAAGGCGGGACTTGATCCC
The DNA here is from genome assembly GCF_003254725.2 of Canis lupus dingo. Lineage (NCBI taxonomy): Eukaryota > Metazoa > Chordata > Mammalia > Carnivora > Canidae > Canis > Canis lupus. The sequence goes on along the minus strand of NC_064261.1, from coordinate 9,694,939 downwards.
GGGTCTCCAGGACCAGGCCCTGGGCTGAAGGCAGTGGCGCTAAACCGCTGAGCCACCGGGCTGCCCTATTTCAATTTTTTGAGGAACACCCATACTGTTTTCCATAGTGGCTGCACCAATTTATGTTCCTACCAATGGTGTACAATATTCTTGCCAACACACATTATTTCTATATTTTTGAAAGTCATTCTAATGAGTGTAGGGTTATGGTTTTAATCAGCCTTTCCCTGAATATCAATGATATTAAGCATCTTTTCATGTATGTGCTGGCTATCTGTATGTTTTCTGTGGAAATATGTTCATACTTGGATCCCTTTTTAAATTCAATAACTTGGGGGCTGCCCAGATGGCTCAGTGGTTTAGCATCACCTTCAGCCCAGGGAGCAATCCTGGAGACCCAAGATCGAGTCCCATGTCGGGCTCCCTGCATGGAGCCTGCTTCTCCTCTGCCTGTGTCTCTGCCTCTCTCTCTCTCTCCCTCTGGCTCTCATGAATAAATAAATAAAAATAAAATCTTTAAAAAAAAGTTCAATAATTTGGTTTTTACTGTTCAGTGACATAATTTCTTTATATATTTTGGATATTACTCCCTTATCAGATATATGACTTGCAACTATCTTTTCCCATTCAGTAGTTTGTCTTTTTGTTTCATTGATGATTTCCTTTGTTGTGCGGAAGCTTTTTTAATATGATGTAGTTCCACTTGTTTATTTTTGCTTTTGCTTTTTTAAAAAAAAGTTTTTATCAGTTGCTTATTATTGAACACTACAATCTAAAATTATTGATGTACTATAAATTGATTAATTGAATTTACATAAAACAAATGAATAAATAAATAATAAAAAACTTTTAATTCAAATTCCAGTTAGATAATATACAGTGTAACATTTGTTTCAGGTGTACAATATAGTGATTCAAAACTTCTAAACAACATGTGTTGCTCATCACAGCAAGTATATTCTTTAATCCCCAACACCTATTAACCCATTCTCCATTGACCTCCCTTCCGGAAACCATCAATATGTTCTCTACTGTTAAGAATCTCTTTATTGGTTTGCCTCTCTCTCTCTTTTTTTTTTTTTTTTTCCTTTGGCCTATTTCGTTTCTTAAATTCCAAATATGAGTGAAATTATATGGTATTTGTCTTTCTCTGACTGATTTATTTCACTCAGCATAATATTTTCTAGCTTTATCCATGTTGTAAAAGGCAAGATTTCATTCTTTCTTTTTTATGGCTGAATAATATTCCTCTGTGTGTGTGTGTGTGTGTGTGTGTGTGTGTGTGTACCTTTTCTTTATCCATTCAAAACTTGATGAACACTAGGGCTGTTTCCATTTCCACAGTTTGGTTATTGTAGATAATGCTGCTATAAACATTTGAGTACATGGTTCCCTTCAAATTAGTATTTTGTATTCTTTGGATAAATACCCCGGAGTGCAATTGGTGGATTATAGGGTAGTTCTATTTGAAACTTTTTGGGAACCTCTGTACTGTTTTCCAGAGTGGCTGCAGCAGTTTGGATTCCCACTAAGAATGTAGAAGGGTTCCTGTTTTTCCACAATGTCACCAACACCTGTTGATATTTGTGTTGTTGATTTTAGCCATTCTGAAGGGTGTGAGGTTACATTTCATTGTAGTTTTGATTTGTATTTCTTGATGATGAGTGATGGTGAGTGTATTTTCATGTGGCTCTTGACCATCTATGTCTTCTTTGGAAAAATGTCTATTCATGTCTTTGCCCATTTTCTAATTGGATTGTCTTGATTTTTTTTGTTTGTTTGTTTGTTTTGAGTTTGTCAAGTCCTTTATAGATTTTGGATACTAACCCTTTAACAAATATGTCATTTACAAATATTTTCTTCCATTTCATAGGCTGCCTTTTAGTTTTGTTGAGTGTTTCCTTCACTATGCAGAAGCTTTTAATGTTTATGAAGTCCCAATAGTTTATTTTTGTTTTTGTTTCCCTTGTCTAAGAAGACATATCTAGAAAAAAGTTGCTACATCTGGTGTCAAAGAGATTACTGGTTATGTTTTCCTCTAGGATATTGATGGCTTTCTGTCTCACATTTAGACTTTTCAACCATTTTGAGTTTATTTTTGTGTATGATATAATAAAGTGGTCCAGTTTCATTCTTTTGCATCTTGTTGTCCAGTTTTCCCAAGTTCATTTGTTGAGACTATCTTTTTCCCATTCTATTTTATCTTTCTGCTTTGTCCAAGATTGACTATATAATTGTGGGTTCATTTCTAGGTTTTCTATTTTGTTGCATTGATCGTTTAAAGATTTTATTTATTTATTCATGAAAGACACAGAGAGAGAGAGAGGCAGAAACACAGGCAGAGAGGGAAGCAGGCTCCATGCCGGGAGCCTGATGAGGGACTCGATCCCGGGATTCAAGGATCACACTCTGGGTGGAAGGCAGGGGCTATAAACCACTGAGCCACCCAGGGATCCCCATTGTGTCTATTTTTGTATACTTGTATGTGTCTACTTTTGTATACTATTTTTTATACTTTTGTATGCCTATTTTTGTATATTTTTGTATATATAAGATATTCAATACTCTTTTGATCACTACAGCTTTGTAATATAGCTTTGAAGTACAGAATTGTGATGTCTCCAGTTTTGCTTTTCTTTTTCAAGGTTTCTTGGTTATTTGGGTTCTTTTAAGGTTCTATAATTTTATGATAATGAATACTTATTTTTTATTTGTTCTATTTGAACATTTAATAGAAGCAAAGTGACTATGGATATATTCTGTAATTTGATACCAATGGGCCCTTTACAATGTTGTTATTTATTAAGTCTTCAGATCACTAGAAAAAAATGATGAGATTAGAAGCATGCTTTTTATGTTTAAAAGTATAGGGTACTTCATTTGAAAGTCTGTCTTAATATTATTTAATCAATACTGATAATGTTTATCTTATTTATTTAAAATTTCTCTGGTGGTATGAAGATTTATAAAGTTGTTTATAACTTAGGTAATATTTTTTGAAAGATTTTATTTATTCATGAGAGATACAGAGAGAGAGAGGCAGAGACATAGGCAGAGGGAGAAGCAGGCTCTCTGCAGGGAGCCCGATGTGGGACTCGATCCTAGGACCCTGGGATCACGATCTGAGCCAAAGGCAGACACTCAGCCACTGAGCCACCCAGGTATCTCTATACCTTAGATAATATTTTTAAAATCTTAAAATTAGTAATATCTGATATTATTTATAAATAATACCATATATAAAATCTAATGATGTTATGTGTCCCCCAAGTTTCTCTATATGTGTATATACTATATGTGTCTATGATGCATATACTATATATGAGATAGTCAGGATTTATTTTCATTTGAATAAAAAAACTTTTATGAAGGAATTATTTTGCATAAGGAACTATACTACAATGAGATTAATCATACATGGATATAAACACTGAAAAGAATATAATATATAAAGATGTTCTTAAATTCCTGTTTCTATGATTATATGAAATAACTTTTGAATACTGTTTAAAATTAATTTAGTTCCATACACTAGACTTTGTCTGTCTTGAGCATATTGCTGTCATTTTTCATGGGGTATAATTTTCAGATACACTTCAATAAAAATGATTTAATAATTGTTAAATGTACATTATGCAATGTTCATTTAAAGATAAGCTTTTACTGTACTCTTGATTCTCAAACAAAATTTTATTTCACAGTACATTAATTTCCATTATGTATTTTTGCATTTTGTCATTAACACACTTTCATTATTTCAATAAACAAAACCAAATATGGTATTAGCTATTTGGCTCCATGCTTCAGTAATTTTACCAAACAGCTGGAAGACAAATAAATGAATGTAGTAAACTATTGTTTTAATTATATTTATTGATTCCAGTGTGTTTAAATAGTTATTTAGTTTTTAACAATAGTGTATTTATGTCTATAAATTGATTAATGACTTGTAATCTTGGTCTTGAAATTGTAGAATCTACAGCTGGCTAAGTAATGTGTTTTCTTACAAATTACTTAAAGTATAGATGCCAAGCACATTGCATTCTCCATTTAATAGGAGAAGTAGTTTGCCAAGAAGTCTTTTTATCACCAGCTATTCTCCATACTGGTACAGCTGTTGGGAATGTAGCTATCCATTTCAAACTAGCTGCATCATAAAATGCAATCTCCAAATACATGAAATGTCTACAAAAAGATTCTAAAATTTGAAATGACATATGTGTTTTGATCATTTTTTTCTGTAGGAATAGTTGAAGAAGTAAATTTACATCTATTATTAACTACTTGCATAATTTTCACTGTTTTTGAATAATAAGACTATCTGGCATTTAATAACAAGAATATTATGTAACCATAGGATTTTAATGTGTGGAATTATGAAAATATACATCACTTGATAATTTTATATAAAGTTATATATGTAAGTTTACATATATAACTTTATATATATACTTTATATATAACTTTATATAATATATATTATATATTTATATAAATATATAAACTTTATATATATATATAACTTTATAGCACTAAATGTGTTTGTCTCTTTTGATTGTTAATTTATATGTAAAATATTAGATTTACTTTCTATATCATTTTTATTAAAAGGACAGTAATAAAGAGATTTATTTAAATTTTGATTTGTTTTCTTTTAATAATCTGGAGTCTTATTTCCCTCTCACAGTAATTTATAAAGGGGTGGATAGAAGATAGGTAACTTTTTTTCATATCTACTTCTATCTGTTTCTATCTATATCTAATATCTAGGCTTTTTCTGGAGGCAGTAGAAAGTATTAAAGTTATTAATTGACATTCTGATTAGAATGAAAAAGGCCATTTACAATCTTCTCATACTTTATCATAGGCTTCATAGTGTATTAGACATGTGCAAATTCTCATGAAGAAATTGCTACAGTTGGCTGTCTACAGAGATGGAATATACAGGGGTGAGCTTTTAGTCTTAGGAATAAATGGAAGAAAGAAAGTTTCTGACGCTACCAAATATTTAAAGCTGATTTTCAAAAGGTGGTAAATGATTCCCTCATAAATACTAAGTGGCAGTCAAAATATATATATAAAAGTTAAACTTTACTAGTTTTTTATTTCAAAGACAGTATACTTTTGGTCATGTTACAGTTAAGGGTCACATGATAGAGGAGAGCATTTACAGCTATGCATAAAATAAGTAATTTGGTATAAAACAATGCTGCATTGTTTCAATCCACAATTCTGAGAGCATTTAAATGATCATTTTACTCACAAAAAAACACACATTTCTCTCTCTCTCCTTCTCTCTTCTCCCCTGCAGGGAGCCTCATGCAGATTTAATCCCAGGACCCTGGGATCATGACCTGAGCCAAAGACAGAGCCACTCAGATGCCCCTCTCTTTCTTTCTGTAGCTCTATAAGGTTCCTTTTCTTTTTCCTTTTTTTTTTTTTAATTTTTATTTATTTATGATAGTCACAGAGAGAGAGAGAGGCAGAGACACAGGCAGAGGGAAAAGCAGGCTCCATGCACTGGGAGCCTGATGTGGGATTCGATCCCGGGTCTCCAGAATCACGCCCTGGGCCAAAGGCAGGCGCCAAACCGCTGCGCCACCCAGGGATCCCCAAAGTTCCTTTTCTTACTCCAATTGGATTATGGATGCAAAGTCGTTTTGAAAAAAGAATTATAGACTTTTAAAGTTTAACAGCAGCTGCAGTTCAAAACTTCATGAATTATCATGACTTTTTAATTGAGATATAATTAAGATATGAGTTTAATGTGTATAGCATAATGAATTGACATGTGTATATATTGTGAAATGATCACTGCAATAAGATGAGTTAACATCCATCGCCTCACATATTGCAATTTTTTTCTTGTGATGAGAACTTTTAAGATTTACTGTCTTAGCAAATTTTAAATATACAATGCAGTATATAGTCTGTACAAACTGTACATTATATCTCCAGGACTTATTTATCTTATAATGGCAAGTTTGTTATTTTTAACCAACTGTCCTCTTCTTTCAAACTTAAACCCTGGTAACCACCATTCTAATCTCTATTTTTATGAGTCTGGTTTTCTAAATTTCCACATAGAAGTGACACTGTACAGTATTTGTGTTTCTGACTCATTTCACTTAGCACATGATTTCAAGTTCCATTCATGTTGTTGCAAAGGACAAAATGTCTTTATTTCTCATGACAGAATAATATTCTAGTGTGTGTGTGTGTGTGTGTGTGTGTACATACAACTTATTTTTTATCCATTCTTCCATTTATGAACAGTTTGTTTCCATATCTTGGCTATTGTGAATGATGCTGCAGTGAGCATGAAGATGCAGATATCTTTTCAAGATCCTGTTTTCATTTCCTTTGGATATATACTCAGAAAACTTCTGGTCACATACTAGTTCTATTTTTAATTTGTTCAGGCTCTTTCATAGAGTTTTTCATGTTGAATGCATCAGTTTACATCCTCACCAACAGTATATAAGAGTTTTCTTTATTTTTTTTCTGTATCCTTGTTAACATTTTTTATCGCTTTTCTTTTTGATGATAGCCACTCTAACAAGTGTGAGGTGATATCTTCATTGTGGTTTTGGTTTGCATTACCCTAGTGACATTGAACACTTTTTCATGTATCTGTTGGCTATTTGTATGTCTTCTTTGGGAAAATGTCTATTTCATTCTTCTACTTATTTTTTAATCAGATTGTTTTTTATTTTTTTATATCCATGGAGTTGTATGATTTCTCTCTATATTTTTGGATATTGAGCCCTTGACAAATATATGATTTACAAATATTTTCTCCCATTCTGTTGTAATCTTTTCATTATATTGATGGTCTCCTTTGCTGTGAAACCTCCATGAGTTTTTCACCCTCATTCTCACCTTTGTTCTATTCTCATGCAATTTCTGACCATTTTTTTTTCTTTGATAAGATGTTAAATGACTTGGTTTTGAATAGTACTTTCAATGTTTTTATTGTATCCCCAGTCTTCAGAACAAAAATAAATCCACTACAATAATTGAATACTCAGTAAGAAGCTGGATCATACAGGGGAAAAAAAAAAAGATTTAATTTAGATTTTAATTTAGATAAGATATTGATAATTTTCTCAAGCTCTGGGTTATATGACCATCTTTTGGGGAGGAAATGAATCCCTCATTAATTTCCAAAGAGATAAACAAACATTACAGATATTCAGGTGCTTCCAAAAATTAGATGCTATTATTTTTTAATAATACCACAGCTGAAGAATTTATTGACCTGTGAGCACAGAAATATAAGGAAACCAGAATAAGTGAAAATGTTTTTGCAAATTTGGAAGTTAAATTTACAAATATCAGAATAGACAATATAGGCAACAATAAAGATGAAATATATAATTTTAATTGTATGAGAGGTAGTTCTAAGTTGGGATGAATAGGAAAAGAAAAAATGCTCTTTTACGAAACGAACTAGGGGTGGTGGAAGGGGAGGAGGGCGGGGGGTGGGAGTGAATGGGTGACGGGCACTGGGGGTTATTCTGTATGTTAGTGAATTGAACACCAATAAAAAATAAATTAAAAAAAAATCATCAGATAAGAAATCAGATAAAGGAATGCATTTTTCTTTTTATTCTTTCTAGTTTTTTCTTTCCATCCTCTTCTCTAAATTTCTCTTACTCATTTTCTTTCTATAGCTCTATAATTTTTCCTTCTCTTATTCAAATTAGATTAAGGATGCAAAGTCATTTTGGAAAAAAACATAGATTTTTAAAGCTTACCATCAGTTGAATTTCAAAACTTCTCAGAATCCTTACCTCCTTATAATTCTCTTAAGATATCATATATTATCTTAATATATTTTCCTTCCCTGTTACATCTCTCATATTCTAAACACAATAAAAATAAATTGAGAATTATAATATAAACGTATTTCATAAATATTTATTTATTTTTAAAGATTTTATTTATTTATTCATGAGAGACACAGAGAGAGAGGCAGAGACATAGCCATAGGGAGAAGCAGGCTCCCCATAGGGGTCCCAAGACCGCAGGATTATGCCCTGACACAAAGGCTGACATTCAACCACTGAGCCACCCAGGCATCCCCGTAAGGGAATGTTTAGATATGTATTGCTTACAATTATATTTTAGTGCAGCTCTATACAGACACCAGTCTGAAGGATGGTGAATTTCCAGGTTGTCCTAGAATTAATTAATCTAATAAAGCTGATGTACTTGCAGTCCAAGGACAGATACAAGGCTTAAGTTCCCCAATATTGAGTTAGAGGACAACTAGACAAATTGCATAAACTGTTTGAAATATGTATTTTTCCCAAAATTACCACATTAGTAAATTTGAAATAGTGTTTAAGGATACCAAAAAACAGTAATTATCTTTTCCTTGTCAGAAAGATTGTAGAAGCTATCAAAAAATGTTTTTAGAACAGCATTAACTATGGAACACAGAAAAATAATAGCAGAAATCTATAACAGAATTCTTAAAAACAGATAACGACTGCTTAAACTAACACTATTGTACTTATTATAAAGGAGAAATTGGTGGGAATATTATGTTTACATAAAAATTGCAAATATTTATAGCAGACAATATTTTAATTATGTGATTCGAGTCATTGTGATATGTTTCACTAAGACAAATGGGTATGTACATCTAATTTGATCATTACTTAGGTTTTTCCAATGTTGTTTTGATGAATATTCCTTCCTTAGGATACTTAAGGCAATAAAACAGAAGTCTAACTAAAAAAAAAAAACAAACCTCAATTGCAAATAAAATAATTTATTAACTCAAATAAGAAAAAAAATTCAAAGGTATAAAGAGCATGAAATAAAGCTATCCCTTCCTCTTTCACTTTCAGTATATAAAAGGCTTCTCTCCCCAAAGATCAAGATTAATTTCTTCAGAAACCTACCATATACCTCCTACTATCTCACTAAAAAATTGGGTTTTCTGCTCACTCATATAAATCAGTAATGAGAAAAGGTGGTAAGATTACTCCTGCCTTATTCAGATGACCCTGAAGTGAACATTTATGGATTAGAAAAAAGGAAAAGGATACATGAACAAAAGTTAGATTTGTTTGGGAAGACATGGGTAGAATGCATGCTGGTTAGGGAAATAAAAATGTCTCACATTTCCTAAAAAGAGTTTGGATTATATTGTTTTATTTTCCTAAACATTCCAAAGTCTTCTTGCTGTCTAAACTCAGTAAAGTCAAAAAATAAATAAATAAAAATAAAAATAAACTTAGTAAAGTCTGGACTGTTAATATGGCTTGCTATTACTGTTATAACAAATAACTACACATTTAATATCTTAAAAAATACAAATTATTAATTATGGCTCTGTGTCTGCAGTGCTATATGAGTTTCACTGGACTAAAGCCTTCTAGAAGGCTATAGATTTGGATCCTGTGCATACACTATACACTCCCATTCTGGCCTCAGGTGGTTTCTGCTCCTGCCTCCTCTAGGGATTAGGTGCCCCCACACTGATTTGGCTGAGTTGTGGAAGGTTAGGCATTGAAGAAGATTGAGATTTGCTTGATAAGTAGCATGAGCCAGACTCCTTGGGGATGAGTCTGTGATGGGGTGCCTCCCTGCGCCTGGGCATCTAGGCCATTTTCATTCCAAGACACCTCTGCTACCCCCAGAGACCTCTGGAGATCTGTGAGATTGGGCTTCCTCTGCGAAGAGTGGTGGTGGCAACTGCAGCACTTGGGACTTGATTCTGTCATTCTCCAAGCTTCCTCTGAAGCCTCGTTCATTCCATCCTCTCCCTGCCCTTCCATCAGGACCTGCACTTACTACTCCTACCCCATACCTGAAGCCACAGAGTGCACCCTGAAGACTCTGACTGCACCCCACTTGATTTTTAGGGAAATCCCATGTTTTACTCAACCAGTAAAAATTTAGCAACGGGGCTAGCTCCCTCATCAAAAGACATTTATTTAAGTTCTTTTACAATTTAGTGTGAAAAAGCAGGCCAAATTATATCCATTTAACTTGCCTTTTTCTTGTCATAAATAGTATTATGCACATTTATATTATTTTAAAAAATGCCAAAAAGGGGGAAAAAGAATTTAAAGGCCCAAATGCTTCTACATTTGAAATTAAAATTCAAGGAATTATTTCCCCTCACCTTTCTCTCTACTGATACAATAAAAAGAAGAAAAAGAGTTGATGATATTTAAAGGCAATGGGATTAAATAAAATATACATAATAGAAGTAAATCTCTTTTGTATTTTTAATTCCTTGACATCTGTCCAAGGTATGCTCCCTTTTTATTAACAGGTGGAAATGTCTAGTAACAGAAGAGAGACTGCTCTCATTTGACTAAAAACAAAAGATGTGTGCCTGTTGCTTTCCTCTAGGGACTGATTTATCTGGTAGGAAGTAATGTGCTGCGATTACGAACTATTTTTTAAACATTGTTATTACATCTCCAGTTTGAAAATAAGATTATATTCTTGTCTTTCTCTTGTGTAATAGGACATGCCATCTGCTTTTCCATCCTATGCAATCTAGATTTCTAACTACGGAGCTGTATTCTTATCCCTGCTCTGTCTTACAGTGTGATTAAAGACTATGTTTACACAGTTGGGGATACACTTAAAAACTCTGCTGATTCCTCAGTACCAACCAGGATACCAATAAGAATAAATTCATTAACTCTAGCCCGTTCCCCCTTGGCAAATACCAAACCCTATCTCCTGATTCTTCTCCCTTTCATGTTTCTAAACTCCCAATCATAAATAACTCTTCACCTCTCCTCAACTATTTGGAAAGTTTCAAAATTGTTTGCCTTTCTCCATAATATTTGTTCTGCCCTAACATGCTTTTCTCCTAGTTTTCTACGAGAAAAAATACAAAATCATTATATGCTTCCTGTAATATGATGCTTAACACTAATTTAACATCATTCACGGAGGCATGGAAGAGTAGAAAAATGACAGGTGGGCCTTGAATGCACCTGAATTTGTTTGCAAAACAAATCCTTCCAGTCTGTAGCTATATGACATTGGTCAGGTTATGTTATATATTCTAGGAGCCATTTCTTTTCATCCATCATAAAGAAGAATGAAAACACATTACAAATAGTTATTAAAAGTTTTTCTAAGTGAGAAAATAATCACTTGGCTCAATAATTGATATGATAACAAAGAAATATTGATACTGATAATAAAACAATTATTGTTTTCTATTCTTGGTAAGAATGTTTCTGAGAGTTAAAAGAGATAATGCTTTGAACATATTGGCAAAGAAGATACTCATAAGCTTAGCTTTTTGTCTCAACATTAATACATACAAATATACGTCATTTGGCTTCTTTTTTCACATCTCACTGTTCAAAATGCCTCCAGAGTGCTGTGTTCCATCCACATTTCTCTTCCCTTGCTTAACAGCTTCAACAAGAGCAACACTACCATTCTTCCTCTGTTTCAATCAGATGCCCCTCTTGAGATGATTTAGCAAATGTATTACATTGTGGATTAAGCCATAAATAACATACTCTTTATAAAATTATAAGGGGAAAAAAGGGAGAGGAAAATAAATTGGTAGAGATGATGAAAAAGAAGGGATAATGATTCTGTTGATGATGATATTATGAAAGAGAAACAGAAAGGGAGTGAGAGTGCGCTAGAGTCAGGGTATGCATGGGTGAGAAAGAGGAGAGAGATATAGAGAAAGAAAGGAAAAGCAAGGATTAAAGTATAGGAAGCTAGCTGAGATTTTTATCCAAAATTGATCATGAGTTCATAATGAAAATTTGCAGTTTTCTTACTCCATTCCCATTCTATCCATTCAATTTCCTTCTAAACCTCAGATGTTAACATATCGTCTCTGTGAAAATAATCCCTTTATTGTTGAATATTCATAAATCTGAACTTTAGTGGTCCTGTCTGTATAAAACTGCAATAATTTTACCATTGCTTGGTGCACCATAGGGGATTAGTTTGATTTCATATGCACTCCTTACTTCCCCAACTGAGGCAATATTATATTTTTAATATTTATGCTAAGGCCATAAGTAAATATGTGTGTATACTTTATCATGTGCCAGACACTTTTCAAAGAGCTTTCCAAATTTAACTATTGATAGCTTCACTTTATGAAGAAGAAAACTATGACATGTCCTAAATCATTTTGCCAATAGTTACTAAATTGGAATCTGAATTCATGCAGTTTGGCTCCAGGGTTCATATTCTTAACCATTTATTTTTGTTCCATTTGGTCACCTGGGAATTGACCATGCTGGGCAACATTTTAACTTTTTTGCCTACTGGCTCAGTGATATGTCCAAAATGAACAGGTCTAAACTGGCAATCCACTACACCATCTTTTGGAAACATTCCTCCATATGAATAGTAAGACTTCTCAGGAAGCAGACCTCAAAACAGGCATGGAAAACAGGCCAGTTTGCAAGAAAACACCTTTTACATATTGTCTTTGGATCTTTTTTCTGACTATGGAAGAAATAATACCTTATAAATGAAACTCATTTGGAATATACCTGATAAAGGCCCTAATTCCAATATCTGAATAATGGTGTCCCAGACAACACAGGAAATGTCTTCAATGAGCCATTCCATTATTCTACTGGGCTAGCTTCTCAGAAGGCAGTTAGAGATATATCAGTTATTTATATACTAGGCACACGTGTCAATGTAACTGAGGCCCATGGATAATATCCCAGTGCCGCATTTTTAAAAATATATTTTTGTTTTAAAATGAGTTCTTTGTGTAGAAGCAAAATTAAGTGGCATAGCTTTAATGTTGATATAACATTTGGTAAGAACTTTCTTTTTCTGGTCTCCAAATATGTTCTCTAGGAAAAGGAAATCAACATCTGGAATCAGTGTCTGTCCAATTAAGGCAAATTGCCATCCCTTGCTATGATGAACATAGTTCAGTAAAATCCACCTTTCTCCTTGATGACTGATTCTTCTACGGTTGGGTACCATGTCAAAAGTCACTGCTGATTTCCTTCGCTGATGGTTTGGGCACTTTTCTGTATCAGTTTATTTGTGTCTGATAACAAATAGACATTCGTGTGTTTGGATTTTTGATAAACTTCATCATTGCCATTATAGCCACATCATTTCAGAGACTCTAAGCAATGTCTTACTGGTGCCCACTAAATAGGTCATTTGTTTACTTGATTTTTTTCATTTTTTTTATAACCCTTTATTTTTTTATTTTTTTAAATAATAAATTTATTTTTTATTGGTGTTCAATTTACCAACATACAGAATAACACCCAATGTTCATCCCGCCAAGTGCCCCCCTCAGTGCCCATCACCCATTCACCCCCACTCCCCGCCCTCCTCCGCTTCCATCACCCCTAGTTCGTTTCCCAGAGGTAGGAGTCTTTATGTTCTGTCTCCCTTTCTGATATTTCCCACACATTTCTTCTCCCTTCCCTTATATTCCCTTTCACTATTATTATATTCCCCAAATGAATGAGAACATACACTGTCCTTCTCCGATTGACTTACTTCACTCAGCATAATATCCTCCAGTTCCATCCACGTTGAAGCAAATGGTGGGTATTTGTCGTTTCTAATGGCTGAGGAATATTCCATTGTATACATAAATCACATCTTCTTTATCCATTCATCTTTTGATGGACACCGAGGCTCCTTCCACAGTGTGGCTATTGTGGACACTGCTGCTAGAAACATCGGGGTGCAGGTGTCCCGGCGTTTCATTGCATCTGTATCTTTGGGGTAAATCCCCAACAGTGCAATTGCTGGGTCGTAGGGCAGGTATATGTTTAACTCTTTGAGGAACCTCCACACAGTTTTCCAGAGTGGCTGCACCAGTTCACATTCCCACCGACAGTGTAAGAGGGTTCCCTTTTCTCCGCATCCTCTCCAACATTTGTGGTTTCCTGCCTTGTCAATTTTCCCCATTCTCACTGGTGTGAGGTGCGATCTCATTGTGGTTTTGATTTGTATTTCCCTGATGGCAAGTGATGCGGAGCATTTTCTCATGTGCGTGTTGGCCATGTCTATGTCTTCCTCTGTGAGATTTCTGTTCATGTCTTTTGCCCATTTATGATTGGATTGTGTGTTTCTTTGGTGTTGAGTTTAATAAGTTCTTTATAGATCTTGGAAACTAGCCCTTTATCTGATAGGTCATTTGCAAGTATCTTCTCCCATTCTGTAGGTTGCCTTTTAGTTTTGTTGACTGTATCCTTTGCTGTGCAAAAGCTTCTTATCTTGATGAAGTCCCAATAGTTCATTTTTGCTTCTGTTTTTTTTGCATTCGTGGATGAATCTTGCAAGAAGTTACTGTGGCTGAGTTCAAAAAGGGTGTTGCCTGTGTTTTCCTCTATGATTTTGAAGTTTACTTGATAATAGAGATCCTTACCAGTAGTGGGTGTCCTTTAGTGAACATGAGATGGGACACAGTCTCAGATTCTCAGCCCACTCTGAGGATTCATCATGATACTTTTTTTCCAGAATCAATCTTGTTCCCTGATAAATTAGTGACAGAAAGAAAAGGGTTCAGCAGGCCTTTAACCTATTCATTATCTTTATCAGGAAAAACAGTATCCTGATAAACCTACTCAGAGTACCTACCAGTAGGAGGATAACAGGGAATCTTTACCTACTCAGTGCACTTGGGAGACTGTGCCTACTCTGTGTAGGACGCTATTCATAAATAAACCTTTTATGGATTTGGGAAAACATTATTGGCTGAAGAATATCAGGTAAGTTTTGTAACAATGCTATATAAATTTAAATTATGCCTCAACATAAATGTTCTTCCTCTTTAAGCTATGTGCTGCATGTACTGCTGCAACCTGACATGTAAATTCAAACCAGAGTATGTCCTAAGCAAGAAGGAAAATACAACTGAACCTATATTTTTGAACTTCTCCAAAAGAAAGATGCTTGGAAAAAAATAAAAATGTGTGGATTTTTTGTTCTTTTAGGTATCCTTTGAATTCTTAGTAAAAAAATTGTATTATTGTAATCTAAAAGAGAATATGACCATTCTTTTGCTCTCTATAACCATATCACAAATTATCTTTATGTTACATCAGAGTTCTAGCAAGTCAAAAATGAAGCATTTAAAGAGTAAACTACTGATCCAAAGGCTGCAGTGTAAGTATTTTAAAAGCTGTGATGAGACCCATAACATATGAGGATGTCTATGCGTATGTCTGTGTGTGTGAAGGGATAACTGATGGAGAAGTTTTTAACATGTCCTTGATAGGATAAGAATGGAAAATATATATTTCACAGATACCAATAGCTAGAATATCTGAGTTATTATCTACTTCCACTCTGTTCTTTTTACAGATGATAAAGCATAGCCACAGTAACTTGTCTTGCCCCAAATCACACCACCGGTTGGTCGTTCATTCCAGACAAAAGTGCTGCTATCTCGACTCTCAAGCCACTGCTCATTTTTTTTGTGTGTGTGTGTATGGCTTTTTAATGTAATCTTTCTGAAAGAGGTCATAATACATAGGTATCAAGTGGAATGACATGATGGGGGTGAGAGTGGTAAAAGAATCAATATTGCTTAGAATTCAAATATTCTGTAGATTAAAAGCCAAGTAAAGGGATGTAGCTCCAAAGTCTATGTTGCTTTGCTTGCTGTACTGTCCTCTCTTAGAATTAGAGTATTTTATGCTTTGCAAACCATGCATCGCCCTCACCACACACACACACACACACACACACACACACACTAGCAGAAAAAGTTTACAAAAAAGAGGAATCAGTGAAAAAAGATAGAAGAACATCAGTCACTCTTCCTCAAAGTAGACCAAAATGCTTTAGAAGGTAATGAAATACTGAAATATAATAATTTATGTAATGGAAAGAAAATTACTATTTATAAATGTAAACTATGACTTCTTTTGGATTTGTTGTTAGAACACATCTCAAGAGTTTTTATGGGAGATTAAAAAGGGTATTAGACTCTAAATATGGAACACCAAATTTAAGGTATTTTTGTTGTTTTAGTTTAGAACTAATTGGTTTATTAAAATGTAAAATGTATAATACATGAATAAATTTTTCCTTAGCTCTATATATGAAGTTTTAGAGTTGCCTGGTTCAGTTTATCTTTTACATACTTTTAGTTTTTCAAGATAAACTTCACATTTCATGAAGGTTTTATCCATCTTTTAATCTGCATTTGGGTTGCATTATTTAACCAAGGTCTGTGATCACTGTTACTGAGTCCATCGAGTTCTGGAGATGGACTTTCTAAGCAAAGTGAAATACTGTAAAAATAATTTGACATATATAACATCAATTATTTAATTAAAACTGTTTATGTCAGTATTTGTTTTTCCCATTCACTACAAATAATTAATAGTTCTATGTCTTGATTTATCATTACAAGCTGAAGTCATATTTTCAAAACCCACACGGAAAGACTAATGCCTGCTTCAACACAGCTACAGTTGAGAGTAGATATTAAACTGAAATCCACTTCTGGTGTATCGGCACCATAAATATTTCATGAAAGCACTTGCAGGAAGATAGGAACGATCCCTCTGTGTCCTGGGCAAGATTGCTCTTCTCAGATAATACCACTACATTCAGTATTTATTGGCTTTTATACAGATCAGCAAGGTTGCCGACAAGATGTTGTTCTGCTGACTGAATAACCTCAACTGCAATTGAATATATAATGACGGCTTGAGCCTATGTGACAACGTTCTTTGGAAAACACTATGTTGAAAGCATTAGGAGGATTTAGCTTTTAAGGCCAAATGCATACCTCATTTTGCTTATACTTTTAGGTAATAGACAAATACTGAAAGTAAATGTATGACTCCTATAAAAAAATATACCTACTAGAATCTGAAGGAGTCCATTTCCTGTAATATATTCATATGGGAGATATTAAAATGTTTATGCAAAACTTAAAATAACTTTTTTTCATGTGATTAACTTCATTTCATACTTACACTATATTAAACTGTATTTACACTCGATGTTTAAAAAGACACTTTCTTTTTCTGGAGCAGTTCTAGATTCATAGCAAAATTCAACAAACGGTACAGGGACTTCCCCGGTAGCTCCTGCCCTCACCCATGCCGAGCCTCCCCAACTAGTAACATCCCTCAGCAGAGTGGTACATTTGCTGAAATTAATGAATCTACATTGATACATCTATCATCTATGAAGGTTCACTCTTAGTGTAAGGGTGGGTTTGGGTAAATATTTATACTAGTTTTAATTATAAGAATCAACATTTTAAAAAAAGAATCAACATTAAGGCCATACACCTAAGCTAAGTGACTGCCCTATACAGAGTAGTAATGCATGATGATTATCATCATTCATAGAGTAGTATTTTATACCAGTAAAAGTTTCCTTGTATTTCCTGTGTTTTTATTAAACTATGTGGAAATGGAGATAAAGCAATGCAATGGCCATATAAAATTTTCCTGTTTCCGATATAAAATCAATTTTTAAATAATTTTTATCAAACTAATACCATCTTGTTATAATTAAGTTAACGAACCTTTCTCTAACATGTTTTGCAAAGCACCTTTTTTCGTTTGTTTGTTTTCAACAAGAAAATGGGCTTAATTTTGGAAAAAGTACAGGATGTCTGATATGTAAAGTGACAATTTATTTGGCATAAAAAATAATGAAGATTTTGAAAGCAAAACAATCATATTCTTTTAGAATATATTTCAAATCTGAGTTGTAAAGTGGCTTTTATTATTTCAAAGGTGATATTTTCCCCTTAAGTTTCTCTTATATTCTGAAGAAAATATCCTGACATCAAATGTTATGATATAATTAACATTAATAAGTTACATGACTATAGGTAACCCAATGTGTCTTTGTAAAACTTGTGACAGAATGTTCAGTTCATGTACAAAACTGCAACTTTTCAGTTCTGATATATTATTCAAAGAAAATTATCTATAAAAGCTTTGTTACAGTTTGGTCTACCAAAGATGAGATTTAGAAAAGAACTTTGGAAAGCAAAGTAATTTAGAAAGTACTCTAATTATAAATTCAGAATGCATAAAAACATGCTTTAGTACTTTGTAAAAAAAAATACCAAAAAAAAAAAAAACAAAACAATAAACACAACACCAAAAAAAAAAAAAAAAAACTAAGGAGCTTTACATTAAGCATAATTTTAACAAAAACTTACTTAGCTTGATGAAGGAAAGTATAAAGACTGTGACAGTCAAAAGGGCATTGCCCTAGGTGGATTAAATTTAGTGACAATAAAATCATTAGAAGTAACAAAGTTTTTTTCAAAAATGTTGAATGTCAAATGTCTCTAGGCTCTTCAATGGCTTGGTTCATTCAAGGGCGAATGAGTCAAATACACAATAATATCTATACTCCCTTGTTTTATTAGTTACGTGGAATTTATTTTTAAATGGAGAAACTAAGTGCTGGCTTTGCTAAATTCATGAAGCAAACATTCATACATGTGTGCTTCATCACGTATCTATGGCTACGAGTGCCTCTGTACATATAAAATTAGGACAAAGAAATATGTGACTGTGTGTTTTGTTGAAAATCTTGTTTGTTTTTTTAAACTACCCATTAATAAAATGAATGTATAAAATACTCATAATTTAGTTAAGTTTCAGATTTGTGTGCTTTACTTTTGAATTTTATACACAGATAATGTCACAAATGAGAAAAGATAACCTAGCACCTTATCTAAACTTTAAAGTTTAATATTATATATTGTTTATTTTGCTCTGTGGCTTTTTCCTTTTCTTTTTTCAATATTATATAAAGATTGCGAGGTATTTCTGCAAGGGCATAAGGATTTTATGGATGCATTTCTCAGGTGATGGACTTGTTTCCTTCTGCCGCTGCTACTCTCTGCTTCTGCATTACACCTGGCCTTCCGGCTTCCTGCTTAGCCACTTCCCAATCCCCAGGAGCCTGGGATGCTGGTCTGTCAACGCAGCTCAAGGAAAGCTCTGTCTAACCTTGCCGACATCTGGTCAACAGAAAACACACTTATTTGCTCCTTCCTCCACAGCCCCAACTTTTGTTCAAATTTAAAGCTAGACTCCCCAGTACAGCCCTTGGTCTTCTGCTATTCAATCACTTGAGGCTGAGTCTTTAGCTTTAGGTCCTCACATTATTGCTTAGGCCACCCACCTAGTCCTGGTGTTACCTGTCATCTGACCTCACTGTGGAGAAGCACCTCCCTGGCCTTCTCCCTCACATGGTGGAAGACAATTTGGAACTGTTTCCAAGGGAACTCTCTCTCCTAATTTTTCCAACCAAGGTCATTTGAAAATCTAATGAGTGGCATTCGCTAAATCAGACAGATTTTCCTTTATGATTTATAGCACATCCTGCATAGATATCCTAACTCTCACAATAGGGTATCAGGAAGTTGGCCATATTTAACTGTTCTCAGACTTTGAATCATTGGCAAAATTCCTTACAAAAAACTGATGAGACACATGTCAAGCCCTACAGCAGGGGATCCCTGGGTGACTCAGTGGTTTAGCGCCTGCCTTCGGCCCTGGGTGTGATCCTGAAGTCCTAAGATCGAGTCCTGCATCAGGTTCTCTGCATAGAGCCTGTCTCTCTCTCTGTCTCTCATAAATAAATAAATAAATAAATAAATAAATAAATAAATAAATAAATAAATCTTTAAAAAAAACCTATAGCAAAGTTCAATTTACTTATTTTTTCCAAAATTAATTGATGATGCCATCAATGAAAGGAATCGCTAAAATAAATAGCTGGTATTACATGCATGAAAAACTATAATAAATGTGTCTTACAAAATATTTGCTATTTACTTTTCCTAACATGAAGCATGTTTACATTTAAAGTTTATTAATATATAAGACTTGTGAGGCTGAGATATTTAAAATTTAAAAGTTCTTACATTAGTATTTAATATGAATACAGTTGTCTGTATGACATCTAATCATACTATCTAAGCAGCTTCCTGTTTTTAAGTGTTTCAAAATGAATTTTTAATTAAGTAAGAGATATAACTTAAGACTCTGGTGGCATTAGATTGTATCACTAATTTTTAAGATACTTCCTTCCTTCAAAAGCCCTATTTGAGAGAAAGTGACTGCTGCATATTCTGTACAGACAATTTTAATTAACAAATGTAATAATTTATTTTGATAAAATGAGTATCAAATATTAGCCATGGTAGTCTTAGTGTATTATGTTTCTTCATGATTTTTATACTCTTACAATTTACAATGAATTAAAAAAAATGACTGTGGCAATAATAGTGTGAAAACAGACTCTCAAAATATTGATTGGTGGGAAATGTTCTATACAAAGAACTTAGGGAAATAAATCAAAGTAATAAAATGGTATTCTGTATGTAAATTTGTTTTAATTTTTTTCTGTTGCTCAAATGTAAAAAATAGAAATTCAAAATAACATCATTCTGGAATTTCACTTACTTTTTATAAAAAGTAGTAGTGAAAATGTAGAGAATAAAATATTTGAGCAATAAGGAATTATGGACATGAATCTACAAATAATTGATTAGGACCTCAAGTAATTTAAGGAAGTAAATAGTTTATATAAACATTACATTTTATTTTAAGTTCTATCACAGTTTTAATATATATTATTATATACACACATACTTATTTGTGTGTATATATAAATATATATTTATGATTACTTAATCCTTGTTAATATCCAAAGAAAATAAATAAATATATTTCTTAAAATATTTTATAAATTAATGAAACAATAAATTCCACATCCAACAAAGTTTATTCTTTCTCTTCACTACATGCATATTTACAGTCCTTTGTGAAGAAGGATAAAGCTAAGTTTCAAAATAAAATGGGGGGCCAGCCCAGGTGGCTCAGCAGTTTAGCGCCACCCTCAGCCCAGGGCCTGATCCTGGAGACCCAGGATCAAGTCCCATGTCAGGCTCCCTACATGGAGCCTGCTTCTCCCTCTGCCTGTGCCTCTACCTTTCTCTCTCTTTCTCTCTGTCTCTCATGAATAAATAAATAAAATCTAAAAAAAAAAAAAAAGTGAAATGGGAGCTCAACAGAAAGACTAGCCTAGTCTATGCCTGATAGACAAAGGGATTTGTGTTCTGCAAATATATTGATTTTCACAATTGGTATCTCATGACAAGCATATCTAATCAGTCAACTCCTATATTAATTGAGTCACTAAAGTATTCAAACACGCATTTAACTTTAAGTTCAAAACGATGATTGAAAAATACATTAAAAATGTTATCATTTATATTGAACACATTACCTCATCTTATTTTCTTCAATCATAAAATTACACACAAAACTAGTTGGAGTAAGGATATAAACAAAAATAGTAATACGGATTTAACCATTGGTTTGGCTGTGGATATTCTAGGCAGAAGTAAGGTTTATGTTATTGCTATCTGCCTGCTTACTAATTTTAACATTTAATACAAAATATCAATATGTCTCAAAATTGAGACCAACAGTTTCTGAGAATCTAATTATTATTATAACAGTTCTTACAATTATATGAAAACTTTGTGCAAATAGCTTATTACTGCTATTGATGCCACATTCTAATGTACTTTTTTTTCAACCAATGTTTATATAGTGCTATGTTTTTGGTCAAGTCATGCTTAAGTTTTTTTTTAGTTTTGGTCATTTGTGCTTCAGTAGACACAGCCTTAGGTCAGTGGGTTTAAGAATTCTTCATTCTGTGAAATGCATTGGCCCTCGGAATTTTTTCCCAATGGTCTTGGTGAAGTCATATATCATCTTCAAGTTTATTAACAGTTTGTTAATGTTTACTATGATAAACAATTCATAACTGGGAGCAGTGAAAGTAGTAGATCTCATGTATCTATTAATTGATTTCATTTTTCTACACTTTACCCTCTTAAATTTTGTCCCCATAATGCATATTCCTTATTTATTCTCTTAATAATTGTTTTCTATCCTCAAACTGTTTTATTTCTGCTCCATAGGAGTTTATGAATATTTGTAGTAGTTTTTGGTGCCTATACCTAAGACAAAGCTGGACTTTGCTGACTGTTGATTATTTTTTTGTTTCAAATAATTAATTATGTCCACACTTTGTCTTTAGGCATAAAACTTAAAAGATTAATTCATATGTTTAATAAATATTTAGCAGCAATATTCCGTGTACCAGTTACTGTGGAGCTATAACCAAAAAAACTGTTGTTTGTCTCTAAGGAATGAAAAAATTTGGAAGATGATTTTTTAATATGTATCTTTGCGATCGTCAGATTGCATGTGTATGGTTTGTCCTTGTGATTTAATTGATAAGGACTAGTAGATTAATTAATATTTGAAATATACATACTCATAGTTTATTAGTCTCATCTGTTTCTATTGATAGTACTTCAAGTTTTAAAACACTAATACTTGGTTGTTCAGAATCAATTATTTATTTTTCTTTAAATTTATGTAATATTAAACTTTTAAAAATGTGTCTTCTAAAAATAAAAGCTTTAATTTTAAAATTTATTTTATCAGTAGTCTCTCTTCTCATGTGAAAAAAAATGTTATAATTGTTGTAAGAGAAGCAGTATTTTGGGATTGCAAAAAAATAAAAAGCTAAGTTTCCTGAATCATTATGTTCAATCATAGAAAAAGCAATTACTTCTCACCACATGAGTAGCAGCTCATAATAATTGCTAGTAGCAGTTTATGTCTAATAGCTATTATACTCTTCATAGGTGGAGAAAAGTCACTATGGCTAGCTATTGCAGAATTAGAAAACTAACAAACATATCTTTGCCAATTTATGCTGACCAATAGTTTAAATGTATTAGAATGCTAAAGAGCTGCTTTAAAAAAAGAGAGAGGAGCATTATTGAAGATAATGACATTTTGACAAGATATATGGAAAAGTAATTTTATTATTTGTCTCAAAAATAGTCTGTAGAATCATAAAGCTTAGAGTTGGTGAAGATTAAATGCTTATGACCTCCTACTTTCCAAGAAGTAGATTTTGGAGCACAGTAATAGATAAAACTGTCTCTATTATCTTTCTGTTCACTCCCCTCCAACTTGGCCCTGCCTCTTCACTCTCAATTCAGGGGAAAAAAAGAAAGTCTTCCCTTGGTGGACACATTAAATGTTCTTCTTAATGACAACAGAATTAAATAATCTTATGTTTTTTTCATTCTTAAGTGGACCAGAGGAGGAAACTTGCCAATATTTTTTTCCAATAATTCACTGAGTGGAAAATAGGTAAATAGGGACAGCCGGGTGGTTAGTGGTTGAGCATCTGCCTTTGGCTCAGGCAGTGATCCTGGAGTCCAGGGATCGAGTCCCACATCAGACTCCCTGCATGGAGCCTACATCTCCCTCTGCCTATTCCCTGCCTCTCTCTCTGTGACTATTATAAATAAATAAATAAAACATTTAAAATAAAAAAGGAAAAATAGGTAAATAGTACTGACAAATGTCAATTTTTACATTTGTGTACAAATATAGAGTGGACAGAAATATATATATATATATATATTTGTGCATTAATAGCATGCATGAATCAGTTCAAAATAATGTATTTCAAATTTTTAGCTTATTTGTTTCAATATAGAAAAGCATAAGGAAGATAACTAGTCAAGTTCCTGGAGTGAGCTCTGAACTAGCAGAGTCATTTCCCTTGATTTATTAGTCAGGAACTACATTCTAGATCCCACTGAGTTCTCTTCATAAATAAAAAGAAACCTTATTGTAGTACCCACATTCAAGAAGTACATGTTTGATCTTAATGATAATTAATGGATAATCGTTTTAATTAATGATAATCTTATAGTAGTTAATTAAAATGATAACAAAATAATATATAATATTGTCCTGAATTATTTCTTGTTCTAAATATGTTTTGACACGAATTCTCTCTCACCCTTAGTATTTTCTCACCTGAAGAGTGAGCTATGCCTCTAGGCAACCATCAAATGCAGCCCAACATAAAACTTGTCTAGCTTTGAATGAGGCATAGTGATAACCATTAAAATATTAAAAAGGAATACAGATAATGAAACCTTGAGCTAGGCATCATGTTGAGCTTCTGACACATCTTCAGAACATTTTTTCCCTAATTTAATTTAAATACAGAGTAAGGTAAACACATATATTTTGTGGATAAACATTTTTCTTATGGATGATAGAAAAGCTATTTAATGAAGATATCTAAATATTGATTGAAATATAATACTCATGCATCTCCTTGATTGCAGAGACCATAAAGAAATTTAGAGGCTAATACATAGTCTATTATAAAACAATTACCTTAAGTACATCTATTATTGGAAAGATTTTGTTTAGTGCTTTACTTTTTAAATCATCCAATATAAGTGAATTGAGGTCATAACCCTGAAGTGTTTTCTTGAAGAACTTTAAAACATTATCTCCATGAAATTAATTTCTCAGACTGAAAGACAGGTAAAATATTTTGGGGTGAATGAAATTCATGAACTTTTAGATTGCTTTCCTTGGGGTCAGACCTTTTTTGAACAATTATATAATTTTAACAATTAGTTTTAGAACAATGATTGATATTATCATACCTCATATAAACTTTTATTCAAGAATAAAAAGCAAAACAATTTATTCATATATAATGCTAAAACTACAATAAAGTTGTTATAAATCTTATGCAAATATATGTTATTGTATACCGTGTTAATTGTTGCAAAAATATAACCTAAAATTATATCCTAAAAAATTCATTTAACAAATTCATCACACAACTGCTGCTGTTTGCACTGATTCTTAGCATCTGTTTTCCATATTTCTTCATTTCTGATAAAGAAAGTATGTAATAGTTCAATTAGCAATGTATGTCTCTTTCTTTTTTCTTAGCTATGGTGTACCCATTCAATATTCCATTAATAGTGGTGCCAACCGGTGTCTTGTACATTAACATTGTAAAATGATAGATAATCTCTATCTTTCAATCTAGGACATAAAGAAAAAATTTTCAACACTGATTATAGTAAAGTTATAATAAATAGTAAATTTTAGTGAAGTATATGTATTTTGATAGAAGAAATGCAAACTACATGACACTTCATCAAGTGATGCATTAACTCCAAGAAGATTATATACCCACATTCATGCTCAATTCTTACATAGTTAATGAGATCAGTATTAATATGTAATTAGCATTATAAAACTTTGTGTTTAGTTAATCTTTACCAAAATACCTCTCATTAATTTAAAATTTGCTTTTTTTCTTGATTTTACAAAACATCACAATTGTAGTTAGAGATCTTTAAATTTAGGAAAAGCTGTTATAAAGTATGGGCAAGCTAACTATACTCATTGCCCTTGAAAGCAAAACTGCAATCATGAAACCTAATTTACAAAGAGAAGATAGAATTCTGAGATATAGGACTGCAAATTGTGGAATAGAATTCATAATAAATGACATACTTTATAGAGAGACTCAGCAAGTACTGACTACACATTTCAGGAAGAGAATATTCTCACTAAGCATAGGGCTGGATGAACCATACTGGTGCCCTTCAATTAGGAGTCATTTTCAAGTCTACTTGGGTCTCATCATTTCGACAGTCTGTATCAAATATGCACAAACTTCTGAGCATAAAGATGTGCAATCAATATTCTTAGATGCCTATGCTTTTCAGGATTTTATTGGGCCATTGCTGATGAATCAACATTTTCTTAGGTTATAGCTTGGTATCCAATTTCCTGAATACTTTTTTTTTTAATATGGGGAAATAATCCTTGTGACAACAGACCTCCTCCTTTTTAAATAGTATCTCTGATGCTGCTGGATTTTCTTTGTCAAGTCAAGGTGTTTTTTATCAATTATATGTAGGAAGAAGTTTGTGGCAACCTGTCCCACTGTCACCATCATGAAAGTCACTGGGGCTCTGAATTTTACCCTTTCTGCCCCATTCACAAGCACAGGGCTTTCAAATTCATCTTTCCAGGGTCTGTCACCTGCTGGTTTATGTAGGATATGAAGTAAAGTAAGTGTGATTTTCTTTCTTTTTTTTTAAAGATTTTGTTTGTTTGTTTGTTTGTTTGTTTATTTTACAGAGAGCACAAGCTTCCCAGCTACATACCCATCAACAGGTACCTAAACCAGTTCTACTTTCTGTCCTTTACTTGGTGGAAATACACAGGAAATTAGAAGCACTTAACCTAAGTTTCTCTTGATCAATTTCCTCTAGCTTTGTTCAAACTGATTTATTCAATACCACTGTCTCAAGCGTTTTAACCACAAATCCCTTAATGATTAATCTTTAAATAACCTACACTTGTAAAAATACTTATAAGACTGCACATTACCTAAAAACACTTCTGAAAATACTACTTTTGTTGACTTCTTTCAAGAGATATAAAACAGAGAGTGTGTCACCAATTATTTGAGGTTTCAGCCAGGAGTTTTGCCTGAAAATCCTGTAAGCATATATTTTTCCCCATCTTAGTGATGTCCAGATATAAAGTTTTGTAAATAACAATCATTTATTGTATGCATAGTCTGTGTTGGATATAGAATAGAGAGATGAGTTAGCATGAAAGGGAATTATATTAAATACACAGACTGAGTTCAAAGAACTTGTCATCTGTTTGGTAAAGTTACATGGATACACGAAATCACTAAAATTTAAATAGCTTGATGAGAAACTAAAAATTGCATCGCTTGTCATAGAAAATCACTGTTTCAAAGGAAAAGTCATTAAATGTCAAGTGCAAGGTTATAGTCTTTAGTTATCCAATGACTAAGGTCCTATGTATCAATCTTAATTCTCATCAAGAGATGTGGTTTCTACATTTATTAAACAGAGTACATTCCATTACAACAAATGAATAAACAGCAATGTACATAAATCTTTAATATTTTTCATCCTAATTAGGAGACAATTTTACAAATATTCTCACAAATATTAGGAATAATATATACAAATAAAGTATAATTTTATTCCTTATAGGAAGTCAGCATATCTGACATTTAACCTAGGAGGAATATTTGCCATGTTAACTGACAGTGTCAGTGCACAGTACCCTCAGTTTTGGAAGCTATAAAAGAAAATATTTAAGTTATCTTTATCATGCCATTTTCAAGTTACATGATAGGACATAAATTGTCTTTTTTCCCTTCAAATGTTACCATTTTCAGCCCAGCGACTCAAAGGTGCACACAGAATAGATGCCATGTTTCAAGTATTGAGGAAGTTCTATTTCTGTGAGAATAAAGCTCTAACATGATAAAGTAAGTCTAAAAATGCTTATTTTGAACAAGTTCTTTTAAAAGATTTCTCCCTTAAATTAAATTTTAAATTGTTTACCAAACACTTAAATAGCAACCGCAGATCTGGCTAAGTATTGAAGATGTAAATATACAGGTATACATACAGGTATGCATGTATATATACCCTGTATACATACTATACATTAGGGAACCATAAAATTAATTCCTTCAAGGGCCAATCTAGTTCGTTGGAAGACATAAGTGTGAGGTAATGAATGATTAAGAAACATTTAACTTTCAGAACACATACATATAGTGTATTATGGAGGCACCTAACTCAGCCTTTTGAAATATACAGAGAGAACTATTTGATGGAGGTCAAGATGCTAGTTGTAGGAATCATTTATTCCAATTATTAGATGGAATCTTGAATGTGAATGGTATCAGTGCTCACAGACACAGAGTATAGCATAATATTTAAAAGCCTTGGCACTGGTGGGAGGCAGACATTGATTTGAGTCCTCTTGTAAATCCATTCTGCCCATAGCCTTACGATTTTCTCTACCACATAGCCCCTTCATCATACTCATGGTGGATTATCAGGAGAAGTGACACGACCAGTCAATCCATAGGTTGGTAAATGACTGATTTAGTGCTGTGTCACAAGATCCTTACCCAGCAAGGACATGAGAACTTCAGAGGGAAGAGAGAGATCAATCCAAGTCTCTTAGAGAGTGTCAACATAAAACTTAAGTGAAAGTGAATAGCTTTTTGTTGTTGTACTTGTTTTGCTTTGATTTGTGTGGCAAGTGGAAATGCAGAAAGAACTCTTTGTAAAGATAAGGTCCTGTAGTAGAAATCCATGAATCACTCTTTGTCATGGTTTTATAGCTTTTCATAACTATTATTCTTAATATTATTATGTTTAACAAGAAAGCAAGAGTTAAAATAACCTACTCCATGGAGGTACTTTGGATCATAAATAAATTTCCATTTCCAATCTTCATAAGACTCAGTGCATTACAGTGCCTCTTTTTTTTTCCAGTAGGTCTGTTTTTAGTACTCATTGAAGTTTAGTCTTGTAAGAGAAATTCTTGTTTTCCATTTTTCAGTAAGTATCAGTGAAATAAATGCCCTTCTCAACCTTTATTTGTTGAGCAACTAAACATAACTAATAGAGATAAGAAAGGCTTTATTAGAAAAAAAAAAGAAAGGCTTTATTGGAAAGAATGAGAATTCGAAATGGTTCTAGAAAGAGTACAGAAGATGTGAATAAACTACTATTTTAATCTATACATTTCTAGAGGTCCTGGAAAATTTGTCTTTGTTAACGGAAAATCTGCTTTTCATTATTTAATGGTAACATATATATATCTACGATCTCTAACTATCTAACAACACTATAAACTCCTTGAGAAGTGTGATCCTGACTTGATCCTTTTTTGTATTAATAACATTCAAAGTAAAATCTTTTACATAGTGTTTCAATGATTTGTTGCTGCTGTTGCTGTTTAAACTTAAATTTCTGTAAAATTATGGGTTTTTTTTTGTTCCCTTGTTTTTATAAGCCAATGAAGTCAGTGATTACTTAAAGAATAATAATTTTAAAAAATTATGTGAATCTCATTCAGGATATAACCAGAGTAAAATTTCTTCAGATTTTTAAAATTGAAAAAGCAGGTGCAAGAAAGTTTTTGTCAAGCATACATCATACATGTAACATCAAGGTGATTTTATGTAATGTTATTTTAACATGCCTCTATGAAAAATGTATGATATCTCAGATACCATAGTAGATATATATATTATCTACTGGTTTGTTAATCATTAAACAACAAAAATAAAATTCAGACAATAAGTGTAGGAACTCTAGTGACAGGTGCTGATGTACCAATATTCTAATAGGATTCAGAATATTTATATGCTCTAGATTCATAGTTTTAAAATGTGTTTCCATGTTTAAACACGGCCCTTACCTAATGATTTTTCTTTTTTAGTTTTTTTCTTTTTTGAATATTTCTTTCCCTCAAAAAAAGGATTTGATTCTCTAAACTTGTTTCATTGATTAGTTTTAGAAAAATGAGTTTTCTGGTTTTAGGGCAAGCAGAAGACTCATTTGTTAAATTAGGCATTTGCCTAATGGATAAGGGAGGTTCAGTAAGATTAAGGTCATGGATCTTTTCTTGTTGTCAGATAATGTGTTAAATAAAATCAAAGGGATGATAAACAAGGGTAATTGCAGAGAAAAGCATTCCTTTAGGGTTCAATCCAGAAATCTTCTAAAAAGCAAATGTTCAGGGTAGACACTCAAAATTGTCTTTAAAGTAGATAAAAGGAGCAAATAAAAGAATCATTTTTGGAGGATTAAAATTTCCTATTCACTATTTTTAAGAAGATGAAAAAAACTGCTTGTGTTAGAATTCTGATCATGAATATGTTTACAAGTGATTTGTGAAGACATTTATAAGTTATTGTGACAAAAGCCACTTTTTATGACAAAGACAGTAATATCAATTTTATTAAGACAAATCAAAAGGTCATGTTAGAATGCAGATATAAGCAAAGCTCAGTTACGATCATAATTAATATAGAAAGGTAGAAGAAGAATTTAATCACATAAGCCAAAAGGAAAACAAGTATTTTTAAGACAAAAATGGTTTTGTCTTAAAAACACATGGTTTGATAATAAAATAAATCTTTAAAATTCTTCCCTAAGAAAAAAATTAAAAAAACAAAATTCTTCCCTAAGTAAGAAACAGAAAAGGCAGTGACAAACAAATGAAAATGTAAGAATGAATAACAATATGAGAAAAACCTCAAAACAATGTTGCTGTATTTATAGAAAATTAGATCATTTTGATGGTAGTACTGCATCAGAACATACTATATTATCTGAGGGGGAAAAAAAGTCATTTGACTAAAATAAATCTAGGTTCAAAATCTAGGATTATAATCATAAATGATAAATCGAGACAGACTAATATTACAAAAGAACCAATGAGTGTCAGAAATTTATGCCTACTTTTACATTTCAATATTGGCATGATTAAATAATTCATTATTATTGAGAACAGACACAGTACTTAATTTTATTAATTTAAGGATGTTATTAAAGTTGAATGGACATTTTATAAAGAATGGGAGAAAGATATGCCTGTGAGATTATCATACTTTTTTTCGATTTCTAATCCTGAGGAAAAAAGGTACATAGTTACTGAACTTAAGCCTCTACCTAAAAGAGAAAAAGGCTTAATTAAGAAAGCACTTGTTATTTACCATTTATCAGGATAATAAAAGTCTAACGTAAGAAGACAGTGGCAGTGATACCGTGATTGTCGTACAAATTTTTATATTCTACAAAATGGTTTTGATTCATCAATCAGAATTTTGAAGCTAAAACTGATTTAATAGTTTCTGCCATCATTTGTTTAAGTTTCATGTAGTAAATAAATGTAATTTGATGAAACAAAACATAATTTGGGGGAATTTATGAACAGAGAAATCATCGATGAAGTTATAGTTTTAAAGGTCTCATTAATAAAACAGTAAATACATCTTGTTAATTGTGCCATTTTGTTTCTAGACTATAAACTGACATCAAAGGCAGGGTTAGTAAAAAATATGTATTTAAGGCAGCTAATAGAATTGAAAAAGTTTAATCAATGTGCTTGAAATTCAAGGCTGATATGCTATTTTCTTGCCATTCGGTGTTTTTGTTGTTGTTTTGGGGGGGGTTGTTTTGTTTTGTTCTTTTGTTTTTTGTTTTTTGTTTTTTGTTTTTTTATTTGGAGAGAAAGAGTGAGAGAGAGAAGGGGACAGAGGGAGAGGGAGAAGTAGCCCGTCCCCCGCTGAAAAGGGAGTCCAACACAGGGCTCAATCACAGGATGCCGGGATCTGGACCTGAGACAAAGGCAGATGCATGACTGACAGCCACCCACGGGCTCCACTTGCCATTCAGTTTATGCTTTATTGCTATACTGCTGTTCCCTAGCTACACTATATTTAGATTTTCCTTTTCCAAATTGACAAAAATATCGAATTGTAGTTTTTACATCAACAGGACACAAAAAGCTACATTGAATAACATAAACTTGATGAAAATATGTATTATCTTAATGAGGTTTTGTATTATTATGCTGTTATAGTGCTTTTATTGCTTTCCTAGGATTAAGTAATCACTAGGAAAACCTTTCCATCCAAAATTCAAAAAATGGATACAAAGAAATATAGGGGATTTTTAAATTTCTGCCACATGTAAATTTCTATGAAAAGATAGATCGCTTCTTGGCCTTTTGGCTAAGATCAAGTGAAAACAGTAAAAGTTTTAGGAAAGACAAAAAGGAAATCCAAAGCTAGCATTATACCATAATTTATTAGATAATGGAAATGGTGTCAATTAATTTATTCATTTAGCATTTACAATGTTCAAATCTGTACACCTGGGGTATAATTTGTACCCAATCATTGATATATGTAATTCTTCATTTATAGCATATAATGAACTCAATTTGTAATCAAATAACCTAATTCACCAGATATGTTTATAAGCAAATATAAGACCGATGCATAGATAGTGTGTAGAAATAGTTTATAAATAACATTTATTGTAAAAACAAGAAACCTCCAGTTTCAAACAGAAATTTCCATTTTGGCAATCCTGAAGTTTCACTCAGTTATTAGATAATTACTGAATATCTAAGTATAGAACAGGCATGGATGGGGCATACAAATACAATAAGATGTAAGTAGTATACAAAATATAAGAGAAAAAGAAAAGTAATTTAGTGCTAGGGAGTGAGTAATCACAGAACAAATAATTTTTAGTTTAGTTTAATTTTGTTTTGTTATTTAGATTCAATTAATTAACATATGGTGCATTATTGGTGTCTGAGGTAGAGATCAGTGATTCATAAATTTTATATAACACCCAGTGTTCATTACGTCATGTGCCCTCCTTAATGCCCATCACTTGGTTTACCCCATTCCCCAACTTCCTCCTCTCCAGCTACCATGTTTATTTCCTATGGTTAAGAGCCTCTTATGGTTTACTTTCCTTTCTGATTTCATCATATTTTATTTTTAAGAGAGAGTTTAACAAATTGGAGATGGGACACATTCTTAGAAACCATAATTTAACAGCATTCATGAGATGGAAGCTACCAAATATGTATGGAGAGTTACATATTTTTGCTAAAGATCTTCGAGGATCCAGGGCCATTCAGATACAATTCTTAGAATTAGATTAGGAGAAAAAAGAAAAAAAAGCAAAGCTCACCTGGTATGTTGATGTTACAAATTCTAAACTATTAAACTCAAACAAAATTTTTCACAACAGCTAAAATACTATATAACTCCATTATTGTGCCATGCTCATTTAAGGGATTTTCCACGAAGTCTTATCTCTCTCTTTTTTTTTTAAGGTTTTATGTATTTATTTATGAGAGACAGAGAGAGGCAGAGACACAGGCAGAGGGAGAAGCAGGCTCCCTGAGGGGACCCTGATGCAAGACTCAATCCCAGGACCCCAGGACCACACCTGAGACTCAGCAGATGCTCAACCACTGAGCCCCCACCCAGGTGCTCCACAAATACTTAACAAGAAGCAAACTTCTTTAGAAATTTTTAATGTAGAACTGAGTTCTCTTTATCTCAAAAATTTCAAATAACCACTAACATCTAAACTCTAAATTGTTTTATTGATTGAACAAAAAGGTATACGTAAAATTTTATTGTCTCTATCTCTTTTTAAAATTCATAGGTAAATCCTAAGGGCAAGAGTTTGTTAATTTTCCTATAGAGACAATTCAGTTAATTTAGCTCTTTTTTTTTTAAAGATTTTATTTATTTATTCATGAGAGACACAGAGAGAGAAAGAGAGGCAGAGACACAGGCAGAGGGAGAAGCAGGCTCCATGCAGGGAGCCCGATGTGGGACTCAGTCCCGGGACTCCAGGATCACACCCTGTGCCGAAGGCAGGTGCCAAACTGCTGAGCCACCCAGGGATCCCCCAGTTAATTTAACTCTTAATAAAAGCTGACATTTTTTAAATAGATATCTTCCCCATATTTGGAATACATAATTCTATACCAAATAATGACACTTTTTATTGAATGCATTGATATTTCAAATTCACATTTTAGTGAATTAAAAAGGTTAAATATCTGGGTACACATTAATATTATTTTCCTTATATTTAATAAAAATACATTTGATATATTGTAAACATATTTACAGCTTATCATCTGACTTCTATTTCATAACAGTTTTTAAATTATTCATTTTTAAGATAAAAGGTTGTTTAACACAGAAGTTATTTACAGTACAGCACATTTTGTTCCTTGATGTTCATAAGTCATACAACGAATTAGAAAAAAAAAAGACATAAAAAGGAGAAAACCTTTCTGCATTTTTCCCCCAAATTACCATTATAGTGTGTTTTCTTCCTAAGCTATTTTTTAATTGCATCCTGAATGGCTTTGGGTTCCTGAACGTCTTTAGCAATCACAGTCCATCATGGTGACAGCTTTTATCTCCTATTGATCATCAGATAATCTTGGCCTTGATGGCACATTAGCCTTCAATAATGTTTACCCAACCATTTTTATAAATATTTTTAAAAACACAAAATGCGTATATTCTGGACCTTGATAGGAGGAATAGACATTTCCCTAATATTTTTTATTCTCTTGAAAACCCAAGACCATTACATTAAACCTGCTCATATCCAAATATAATTTTGTTCACTCTCGTTACATTTTTTTTTTCCTTTAAGTGGATGAATTAGAAACTACTAAACTATCCTGGATTTTAGACCTCTATTATTAGTATAATAAAGTGATCAGAAATCCCATTCACTTGTCAATTTTCATCATAACTAAAAGAAGAGCTTCCAAAATTACAATTACTTATTCTTTTAGTCCTAAATTGGGGGATCATTCTCTCCTAGACCTATCAACTAATTTTTTGTCCACTTGTTTCTTCTGGCAGCTAAATTGTCTTACATTCAAAAGTGTTGCATTATAAGAAAAGAGTCTAAATAGTAATAATTTCCTAGCACATTAAAAAGATAAGAATGTCAAAAATTCTATGTAAATCAAGTTTCCAAATAGTGAGTAAATGAAATAAATAATCCCAGAATCCTTGTTTTTTATTATAATTTAATTCCCATCAAGCAAAATTTGGCTTCTGGTTAAATTTCATTAATAATGAAGTAAATAATAAAGAAAATTCTATCGTTTTTTTTTTTTCGTGTTTTTAAGAGACCATAAAGAGTCCATTTCTTAAAGTAAATTTTAAAAAATAGAGAGGCTTGAAGTGTTACTTACCATTGAATACAGGGGTTTCTATGTATGTTATCACTCTATGCAATGTCTTAATATGTGTACATATATGTGTGCATGTACATATATATAGTTAATACACTTATTAATGGTAAAGGTCTATGTCATAAACACAGCTTTAAGAATTTTTATCAAAAGAGCTCAAGTAACACAGCTCATAAATGGCACATCTGGCATTCTAACAAATATCTGTTTGATTCACTGTAAACCCACTATGCCATACTGCCTTTTGGAAACAAAAGGTGATGGCTTTGGATAGCCCGGTAGGCTCATTTTCTTTCTCTGATAGCTGAGCTGAGAGTTAATTCAAAAGTTTCAAGGTAGTTAAACAGAAGACCAGGGTGATACCAACCACAAAGCTCTAGAGGTTCCTTCTTCTCTAACAAAAACTCCAACACCAAGGGTACCTATCATTACATGTTCACACGAATATTCTTGTTCCCTGACCTTATAAATATGTGGAGCATTGCTGGAGATGGGAGGGGTATTTCTAGCAAATTATTTGTTGTTTGTGCCTACCTTAAGCTGTGTAATGAGATTTAGAACATGACTACTTCTCTGCTTATAAATTTTCCTCCAATAAGCTTCTCTGCATCATGTGACATTAGATATTAATGTTTTTGACTCATTTGAATTTCAAAAGCTTAGGCACAGAATTTCAACATACCTCAATTGAAATTTGTGATAACTTCAGTAAGAATGATGAAAACTAGGGCAGCCCGGGTGGCTCAGCGGTTTAGCGCCACGTTCAGTCCAGGGCGTGATCCTGGAGACCCCGGATCGAGTCCCACCTCCGGCTCCCTGCTTGGAGCTGGCTTCTCCCTCTGCCTGTGTCTCCGCCTCTCAATCTCTGTGTCTCTCATGAATAAATAAATAAAATCTTAAAAAAAAAAAAAAAAGAATGATGAAAACTTTAAAAACAGATTTGCTTATATACGTATCATAGTAACACCTCATACTCTCTTTTATTTGCCACATTTTTATGGTAAACTTCTTATGGCAATTATCCCTATCTTACAAGTTTTACAGACTAGTGAACATACAGATAAGCACAAATGCAGTAAAATAAGTTAATTACTATAATGGAGACAGAAGAAAATGCAAAATCGTAGCATTGTAGAAGTTCATCTCAACAAGCCTGTTTTTCTCAGAAATGGCAGCCTTTGAACTGATATGTGAAAGACATGTAATCATTTTCCAGGCAGTTGAAAAGGTAGGTATATTCTAGGAAGGTACAAGAGTAAGAATATAAACATAAAGGAACAGAAATATTGCAAACAGAATAATGATCCCCGTAATTGTCTATGACCTAATGGAAAAGGGACTTTGAAGATGTAATTAAGGCTAAGGACCTTAAGAGAAAAAGATTACCCTCTTATTATCTAGGTGGGTCCAATGTAATTACATGAGGCATTAAAATCAGATAACTTTACCTAGCTGGAATTAGAAGACAGATGCCAAGAATCAGGAGATATGGCAGAAAGAGAAGTCAAAGAGATTCCATGGGTGAGAAAGGATTTAATACACTGTTGCAGGCTCTGAGATGTAGGTATCAACATGCAAAAACCAATGACAACCCCAGGAACTAAGGACCAACTCTGTGTGGCAGCCAGCAGGGAAATGAAGACCTCAGTCCTACATACAACAGGGGACTGGATTCTGCCAAAAATTGGAATGACCTTAGAAGTAAATTCTTTCCAGCATCTTCTTATAAGAAGCCAGCTGGCTGGCCCCTTGATTGAGCCCTTTGAACCCTAGAGCAGAGGATGTAGCTGTGCCAATCTAGAATTCTGACCTACAAGAATTGCGAGATAATTGATTTAATTATTTTAAGAAACGAACTATATGGTGAGTTGATAGGACAGTGATAGGAAACTAATATAAACCATGATTTGTAGTATCATTTGAGTCTAAAGACCAAAATTGGGAGTGAGGAATCAGACCATAAGAAAAATTTTGATGGTATCTTGTAACTTCTTAAGTTTAGATTTTATCTTGAGTTTAAATGTTATCTTTTAATATTAAATGTTTTTCAGTTCAGGGTTACTATAATCATTAGGGCTAGAATAATCACTTAGGGAAGTGGAGGGGAAGACATAAATTATTAGGATATGAATTAGATAAGATTTTGTGATTCAGTAAGTGTGAGGAAAACAAGAGAAATAAGACTATTTTTCTTCTTGGATTTTTCTCCCTCCTATAGTTCTGGCTTATCAAATTGTGTACATGATAGTTTCTGAGACATGGAACATGAGAGAGAGAAAGATTGAAATGAACTAAAGATAGAGAAGATGATGAATTAGGTTTTTACATAACTTTTTTTTCATATTTTTTATCAAAGTTCAATTTGCCAACATATAGTAGTATAACACCCAGTGCTCATCCTGTCAAGTGCCCTCCTCAATGCCGGTTACCCAGTCACCCCATCCCCCTGCCTGCCTCCCCTTCCACTACCCCTTGTTCATTGCCCATGGTTAGAAGTCTTAAAGTGATTCTGATCATTTGAAAATGACTAGTAAGAAGTATATGTTGATGACTGAGCTGTACAATTGTACAGATTGTAGAGTTGGACATGTATAAGCCAAGTCCTATACATTGAGGCAAATACCTCAGTTTCAGTTTTGCTTGAAGATATTAGGATGTAACTAGTATTTGAAGCCATGTTTCTGCATAAAATTGTCTTGATAGAGAAGAAAGCACATGATTATTTTAGAGGTGGACAGAAGAAGATCTTAAAAGAACTGGTACACTGTGGCCTGACTTGTTTATGGACATCAAGAGAAGAAAGTTTCAATAAGGAAGGAAATGGTGAGATACAGCAAATTTCACAGATAGGTCATTTAAGAAACAAACTAAAAAATGTACATGGTTTCAACAGTGTGACTTCTGTTATATTTTTCACCCCAGAGTTTATAGGGATATCAGGCCTAGCCAGGTGTTATTCTATGGACTGCAGGAGGTTGACCTATCTATTGTCTCTTATCACAAATCAAGAAAAGAAAGGGCATGGATCAGAAATAATGACCTGGAAGTAACCCAATATTAAGTCTGGTGCAAATGATCCAATGTGAGTGTGTCATAAGATTCTGATCTCTTAGCCAGGATATGACTAGAGATACATGAGATTTTTTTTTTTAACCTGACAAACCAAAGAGGAGTGAGTATAAAAAGAGATGAAACCTCTCTTTTATTTATTTATTTTTATTCATTTATTTTAATTTATTTTATTTTTTTTTTATTTTTATTGGTG
The DNA here is from genome assembly GCF_003254725.2 of Canis lupus dingo. Lineage (NCBI taxonomy): Eukaryota > Metazoa > Chordata > Mammalia > Carnivora > Canidae > Canis > Canis lupus. The sequence goes on along the minus strand of NC_064261.1, from coordinate 9,657,169 downwards.
TTCAATTTACTAACATACAGAATAACACCCAGTGCCCGTCACCCATTCACTCCCACCCCCCGCCCTCCTCCCCTTCTACCACCCCTAGTTCGTTTCCCAGAGTTAGCAGTCTTTACGTTCTGTCTCCCTTTCTGATATTTCCCACACATTTCTTCTCCCTTCCCTTATTTTCCCTTTCACTATTATTTATATTCCCCAAATGAATGAGAACATATAATGTTTGTCCTTCTCCGACTGGCTTACTTCACTCAGCATAATACCCTCCAGTTCCATCCACGTTGAAGCAAATGGTGGGTATTTGTCATTTCTAATAGCTGAGTAATATTCCATTGTATACATAAACCACATCTTCTTGATCCATTCATCTTTCGTTGGACACCGAGGCTCCTTCCACAGTTTGGCTATCGTGGCCATTGCTGCTAGAAACATCGGGGTGCAGGTGTCCCGGCGTTTCATTGCATTTGTATCTTTGGGGTAAATCCCCAACAGTGCAATTGCTGGGTCGTAGGGCAGGTCTATTTTTAACTGTTTGAGGAACCTCCACACAGTTTTCCAGAGTGGCTGCACCATATTTTTATTTTTTTAACCTCTCTTTTAAAATCATGGAGTGATGTCCAGGAAACTCCAAGCTGATTTGAGTCTTAATGTTGGGTGAACAGACAATAAGTATGAACACTTGAGAGTGATTGTGGAGTGCAATATGTGATATTGTGCTACCTGGAGCAAGCCATTTGCAATCTAGTTAGTTAAGGGAAGTAATATAAATAGCATAGCTTTTAACAAGGCACTTGAAGAGCCTGAAGGAAATTTTTAGTTGAATTTATCAGCAAGTGTTCTCCAAGGTAAAATAACAGATGATAGATGATAGATAGATAGGTAATAGGTAGGTCATAGATCAGAGAAAGGGAAGGAGACAGAGAAGGAAACAGAGGAAGAGGGAGCAAAGGAGGGAGAAAGAGAGAGATTTATTTTGACCAGTTGGCTTCTGCAACTATAGAAGCTGTTAAGTACATAGGGTGGACCAGCAAGTCAGAAACTCAGGTCTGGATTTCTGTTACAGTCTCCAGGAAGAATTGCTTCTTTGTGAAAGCTGTTCTTGTTCTTAAGGCCTTCAACTGACCAAATGACCACATCCACTTTATTGAGGGCAACATCCTTCAGTTATGTGAACTGATTGCGAACCTTAATAAAATCTACAAAGTATTAGTGTTAGCCCAAACAACTAGGCACCATAGCCTTGCCATGTTGCCACATAAGACTATCCATCACACTGAGTACAAATTGTGGTTTTGCTCTTTCATAACTGGTGACCCTGGGCAAGGTACTGATGTGTCTATGCCTTGTTTTCTCACCAATACAATAAGTTTAGAACAGTAACTGCCTCATGTGGATACCCTAAATATCATAATTGTCTGTATATACACGGCACTGAAATACTTAGGCCAGTGTAAACAATCAATGCTATCTATTAAACTTTTACTGTTATACAATACAACTTAAACCATTTGTTTTCTAAATTACAGTATTGTCCCCCGTGGTGTGAATTGCACATGTCTCATTGACACTGGCTGTGGCAAGAGGGGAAATCAGACATAGAGTAGTGTTTTAATACTTTCACTATTGATCAAGAAAAAAAAATGTGAATCACCATTTAATTCATAAAATATGAAAAATTATAGCAATGCCAAGCAAAGGTATGCAGAAGGAAGAAAGCAATAAGCAGAAAGGCAAAGTTAATGAATTCAAAAATATCAAAATAATGACATAAATCTAGGAGCTGCTTTTTCAAAAAAAAAAAAGGTAAAATAGTATTCACTGTTAATTGTAAAAAGCAGGTCAGAAATGGGAATAATACATAAAAAAATAAATGATAAAGACGTTGCTAACACAGAAGATAACGACAGCCACTAACCAAAGCTGTGTACGACTCCATGGTAATAAAATATTCGCATATATCATTTGAATGGTTGGTTTTTAAACTATGTCTAATTTATCATAAATGCTCCAGAATAAAAGGAAAAAAAAACTGAGGCTGTCCAATAACCATAAAATAAGCTAACATACTTTCAACATAAATTAGTATCTAAAAAATGGTGAACTGATGACACTATCTTTTTAAAAGACTATTTATAACTTTAAAATGTGATCCTTTGTATTGTTTGTGGTGAGAGAGAGACATGCTTCATACGAAATAAATAAGTTAGCTGGCCCTGACAGCCAATGTGACTACGAATTTAATTTAACAGAGAAAGGTTAAATCTTGAGTGGAAGTACTGTTTAATTGGTTTGCTTCGCTTTGTGCTGGTTGGTGTCCACAAAATGTCGTGTAGTTAAAGGCGATACTCATTTTTTACCATCTGTATGACTATTCCATTTTGGTAACTGACAAGTATTCTCAATAATTTTATGGCTCATTTATTTATGAACTCCAATATGATACTTTTTAGACCAAATGACTATAACAGAGGTTTTAGTTGCTCAAGCAGTACTTTTAATCCCCATCAAAGTTTCAAATTTTGTCAATGAAATTATCACATACACTTGACAATAATATATAATCAATAAATTCAAGTAGATATTTGGTAGGCCTTTTCTTTATATGCATTTTTATAATGTTTCATTTAAAGTATCTCTAAACCTCTCTAGTTCAAATATACTTAAATGTTTGAATTTAAATTGATATTAATAATTATGCTAAAATAAAAAAATCCATAAAATGTGGTCTTGAAAACATCTACAGAAAAAATGTATAATGTAGTTAAAAGCAATTTCTTGTGAGATGGTTTGCCTTTATACAGAAAATTCTAGAAATGCCATGAAATAAATCTTTCTAAATTTCCTAAAACAAAGATGCTTAAAGACAAATTTGGTCCACATTATTATAATGAAAGTGTTGTTATTTCAATAGGGTTTTAAGTCAGGAACACATAGAATCTGCAAAATGGTAATGTTATATCTCGGTAATTTCTTCTATCATGAAAAATCAACAATTTTCTCCATTCTAATTGATGCACACGTAAACAGTATGTATTTTTATATTTAGGCTTTTGTTATACAATACTCAGATTGAAACCACTTTTGTAACATTTGCATTGACCTATATTTCTTATGTACAGGTAAATATGACATTGTCTTTGTTCCCACAGAACTGGAAACAAACCAATCATACCGAACCCTTTATTTCGGACTTCTAAATTTCCCAAACTGTTAAAGAATAAATTCCCCTTGTCTTTTAAGCCACCCAGTTAATGGTACTTTGTTATGACAGTCTTAGGAAACTAGTGTACTTACTACAGATGCTAATATTGAATGTTTCATGAGCATATATTATAAGAGGTGTGGGATACATCATCTTTACAAGAATACTTCCATATACATTCATATAAAATTCTTTTCTTTAAGGAAAAATGTATCATTCTCACTCCTGGACTTATATTCCAGCAAACTCAGGAGCCATCTTGAACTGTACATTAGCTATACAAAAATGTTTATTAAATGAAACATTGCTTATGAGTACATTTAAGTATATAACATATATGAAAAATTAGCCTAAGGTCACTCTTGGCTTCCTAAGGCCTTTTGGGAACCTGGATCAATATAAATATGTGACAAACACATCTGTATTTACGCATGTATCTTTAGTTTAAATCTTCGAAATTATTAAGATATTATGTCAAATATTATAAAATTTGAGAATTCTAAAATTTAATAATTATAAATTCTCTAATTGAAGAGAGATGTGATGATATTCTTTGAGCCTAAGTAAAAAAGTCTTGCTTTAAAATATAGTCTCCTTAATCTATTTCACACTTTCATGGGGCCCGTGTTGTTGTTCCTTTATGTTTGTCATTGAACAGAGAAATCTTTCTCGGTTAGATATTTTTACATAAATTATGTATGTGTCTTATTGTTTCCTCCCATTGCTAATGTGTAAGAAATAAAGTCATATTTTCAGCTGAAATGTTGAATGATGCAAATATTAACATTTCTATGACTCAATATATAAAATTGATACGGGAGGTGACTTGCTGAATCTGTCTTTCTGCTTGATTACTTTTCTATATTTGTTGAATTTATTGTATTAAGGACTGTATTTCTAAATTCAATGGGCTTTTTGGGCATTCCCATAATGTGAGTATGGCTAACATCAATGCTGGGATGTTTCTTTCTGTTACTTTAAAGAGATGTGCAACAACATGTCCGGATCCTGCCAGGTCATTGGAAACTGCTTCCAACCCATCAAAGTGCTCTATCAACTCAAGATAAGTCCAGCGAATTAGGGACACTTCAGGTTGATGTGGGTTTCTAGCACTGACAGGCTTTTTCTGCCCATTGTGTCACCACGTGGGCATGGATGCCAAGTGACAGGGCCTGTTTTGAAACCTATGATTCCATCACATTAAAAGGACTTCCAAATAAGGTTGATCTGCCTCTCCAATGTTCTAGCTTCTTTAACTCTTGCCCCTCTGAATTAGGGAGTTGCAAGGTTTTTATCACATATCTGTTTTCTTAAATATCACAACTTTCTACTCAATTTCTTCAGTATGTCCAACAGGAATTTTTCCACATTCTGGGAGACTATATTCAAGATTCTTCTGTTGGATATCCTCAGTCGTGTCTTTAATTTATCTTTGTGTCTGTGTGCGTATTTGTGTGTTTTCAAGACGAGTGATAAACACTTGTATACAAATCCACTCTTTTTCAATCATAAAACTTGAATTTCAATGTCCCCTTCTGAATAAAGACTATGGAACTCTGAAAAATACAACTCTGTCCAAGAATGAAGAAATGCTTATGATGTAAATTAAAATTTGAAACAGCCTACAAATTGTATATATACCATATTTACAACTTAGTAGCATATGCAGAGGGAAAAAAATAGAAGTGTATGTTTATTATTATTTATATGAATAACAATAAACATTTTAACTTCTTTCAAACTTTCTGGATATTATTTGCTGATTTTTCTATAAAAGTAAAGTATGCAGTAACAATATTGACTACTTATTTTTTAAGTAATATATTAGATACTTTACCTAAATTTTGCTAATTAAAAATGAAAACAATTCATAAAGGTAGACATGGCCTGTTTTTGTCAGATGAGATTACTGGGATTTAAGGATATGAGATGCTATTTAAACTTTATGCAGCTTGCAATTGACAGAACTAGTCTTCAGATTCAGAATTCAGGACTTCATGGTTCTTTTTCATCCCATACAACAATGCTACTCAAAAAAGCTCAAGTCTCCTCTTTTCATCAGGAAATATTCACAGATAAAATGAAAAGATGTAGTTTTAAAGACACGTACTACAGTGACATATTTTAGCTTGGTTTTTAATAACAATGCTTCTTGGTGATATGTGGAATTAGGAATATATTTGTTTTTAGTACTAAATAAAACACACTCACAGGAGGCAAAAGATCAATGAAGACACTTTTCTAATATTGATATTTACATGAAAATATTTTTATACTTGTCATTTTATTAAGCTGATATTAATTGAATTGTCATAATGAAAATATATATGTGTTAATAGCTCCTAGAAAACAGAAACCAGAGATCACTTTCAAATTAAGTGAAAGTTACTGGAAATATGTCAGATTAATTAAGTACGATAACTATTAAAAAAATAAAAGAATCATATATTTCTAAACAGAGTTAGGAAAACCAATTTGAACATGTAACGTGTAGTATATGTTTTTCATCTATTGAGTATTAAAGGAAAATCTAAGTAACTCTATAACACGACCATGTGTATTTGCTTTTGAATTTCTATCTGATTAACTTGGTATTTTTTGATGCTAATGAGTTTGCACCAACATTTACCCTATCCGGCCTTAAACAAAACAGAAGACTCATGAGGATGAAACACAAATTTTGCAAATGTTAAAGGAATAAAACATCTGCAAGATATTTTACATAAGCATCATAGAATAATATCCCAAAAGGCACTGTTTGAAACTACGAAATGTTTGTTATTCATATCAAAATGAATAGCATACAGTACAATTGGGAAAGCAAAACATATTGCTTTCTAATTCTTCCCAGAAGCCTTCGATTTTCATATGAAAAGGAAATAAAGCTTTCATAGGTTAGTTGCTATTTTGGATCACCACATAATATCTCTCTTATATCATGATATAGTTCCTTTACAGATCAAAGGTTAATTATTTTATGAAAGTTAACATAAGGTTATAAATTAGATAGGTTAGATAAATCATAAATACCAGAACAAAGTCTCTTTCATTAACTTATATCTTCTCCTTTGTAAATAAAGGCTGTTCCATATAGGTACATAAAAGATAATCATCTCCTAAAATTCTTGTGGACTTCTAACTGGTTAACTATAAATACACTGGGATACCTGGGTGGCTCAGCAGTTGAGCATTTTGCTTCGGCTCAGGGAATGATCCCAAGGTTTTGGGATCAAGTCCCACAATGGGCTCCCTGCATGGAGCCTGTTTCTCCCTCTGCCTAGGTCTCTGCCTCTCTTTTTCTCTGTGTCTCTCATGAATAAATAAATAAAATCTTTAAAAAAAACTATAAATAATTTTTTTCACCAAAAAATGCACAATTTAAATGTAAAAATTATTTATGCTTTATTAAAATGTGGCTCAGGCTTTATTACTTTCAAACTAAAAACAAATTAAGTAAATTTCATTAATCAGAATTAAAGCATTCAATATATTATTTATTAATATGCGTATTAATTTAAAACAATGTTCCAATACAAATATGGAATTTTAATGTTTATATCTATTCTTTTAAAAATATAGCTCTTAAGAGGCATCATTTAGTGGGTATATTCTATAACCTTATAAATGGCTATATTACCAATTTTATTAAAAATGAGCTTAAGAAAAAAAATGAGCTTAAGATATTTGTAACACAAAAATCTGAACTAAAAATCTAAAAGTTTGGATTCAACTCAATGTGCTGGATTCCAAGGCCCATAGTGTTACCACTATCTCATAAGTAAAACATTAAATGATGTCATTTCCATGAAAGGTAAAACTAGATTTCATAGACATTGAGATCTTGAAATAAGAGATTTAAGGAATATTGCTAGTAAGATATGCATCATTTACTAAAAAATATGGCATCATAAATAATGCAATATGAATATATATGTAACACTATAAAGTCTGTTCAAAATAGAGTTAATAATTGAAAGAGCCTAATCAGCAACTCACACACTTACTATATTAAATAATCTACATATCAATCCATACTCCAGAGATAACTGCATAAATTATTTAAGTAATATTACAAAAACTCTACAAAAGAGTCATTAATTAGAGTAAAGGATTGTAAATCTATTTATAGTTGATGAATTAATGGCATTCAATGCATGTAAATATGGCTATATTATAAAGATTTTGCCTGCCCAGAATCCTACTATCTTCAACGAAGTGCTATTCTCTTGAGTCTGGAGTTCTCTTGTCACACCTCCTCCTCTTAACAAGAACTCATTTTTGAGCCAACCAGAAGATTGGCTCAAAATTGAGCCAACCCAGAGATTGATCTAGTCCAGGTTTATCTTTATATGCACCTAAGAATTTATATAGTATGTCTGCATGCCTGAAAGTGCATACCTCCCCTAACCAGGAGAACGGACGTGTACTTGGATTTTTCCTCCTCCCAATCCTTATTTTTTCTCAGAAGAGTTCGCATTTTATGCATCAACAGTGGATTTTATTCTAAAATTTACTTCTGTTATACCATCCTCACTACTTGAAAACAAAATTGTAAAAGAAAGTTCTTTCAACTTCCACCTAATTCAGGTTGATGGGGGCTATTGTTATTTACCCAAAGAACTGGCAATTGTGAAAGTCCAAATCCATTTTTGCAGCACAAGTGCAAAAGAGATACAGAGGAAAATAAAAATCCAGGAAGCCTGAAGGAGTGACTCTGTTTAGAGGCAACAGAAGATGTAAGAGTCAACAGAAAACAGAGAAAACACTGCGATAACAATAGAAGACAAATTTGGATACTTCATTCTGGAAAGCCAAGGAGGAAGGAGAAGTTAGAATTTGACTCCATGGGTCAAATACATACCTTCAGGGTACCTGTGTGACTCAGGCAGGTAAGTGTCTGCCTTCAGCTCAGGTCATGATCCCAGCATGCTGGGAACTAGCCCTGCATCGGGCTCCCTGCTCAGTTAGGACCCTGCTTTTCCCTCTCCCTCTGCTTCTCCCCCTGCTTGTGTTCTTTATCTCTCTCAAATAGATAAATAAAATCTTTAAATGAAATACTTACATTCAGCACCTCTATTAGTGAACATTCCCAAATTAATTAATATTATTTACTTTTTCTTGACTAGGCCTCAAATGTACGAAGCGCAGAATTACAGTTTTCTGATACTTTATCTCTACCAACTAGAAATTGCCAAGTACATAACTGGCAGTCTCTAAATATTTACTGTCTTAATAGAGGAGTGAAAATAGTAGGGGACCTTGGTGATTTTTGATATATTGGTTGACAGATATTAATCTATATTAGAAAACAAAGGGTGTGGGGATCCCTGGGTGGCTCAGGGGTTTAGCACCACCTTCAGCCCAGGGCATGATCCTGGAGACCCGGGATCGAGTCCCATATGGGGCTCGCTGCATGGAGCCTGCTTCTCGCTCTGCCTGTGTCTCTGCCTCTCTCTCTCTCTCTCTGTGTCTCATGAATAAATAAATAAATAATCTTAAAAAAAAGGAAATGAAAAGAAAACAAGGGGTGCCTGGCTGACTCAGTCAGTAGAGCATGTGATTCTCAATCTTTGGGCTGTGAGTTTGAGCCCCATGTCGGGTATAGACCTTATTAAAAATGAAGTCTTTTAAAAAGAAAACAAGCTACTAAGGAAACTGTGATACTAAAGAAATGCATGATATTTATTTTGTTTAGCTTTGTTTTTAGGTCTGGTATTGAAAAAATATTAGGAAATTAGCTAACAAATGATGAAAAAGCAGTGATGGAGGGGGAAAAGAAAGATAAATCTGAAGAGAAAAAAAAAATACATGACAGATTATGAACTTCATGAAAGCCTGGAAGGATTGACCATGGAAATGAAGAAAACTCTTCATGTTTCTCAAAATGAGGGAAATAAATGAAAAGGTGGTTAATCACAAACGTTTTGAGGATGTTGGACCACAAAGGGAAGAAAGATCGAAATATTCTATTGCATGATTCTACTTCTCAATAGCATAGAAGATATAGAAGGTGGAGCACAAAATATTATTTGAAAAATTGTGGCGCTGAATGTGACATGGGACAAGGGATAGCTTCATTGGCACTCAGTGTTGAAGTGTTTTCTGGGAAAATATGGGTCCTGAACAATATGACATGTAAGAAGACTGAATGGCAAATATTAACATGGGAAGATCATTTTTCAATATTAACATTTACTGCTTTGTTTTAGCACGGCGGTCTAACATATACTGCATGCTTTCAGAGGAACAGCAAGGTCAAAGCTATTTTCACAATAATGTTAAGATGTTTTTCACCTTTTTGACTCCTATTCTCTCATGAGTGTACAGTTCAGCTGTATGGAGGCCACATGGAATGTGATAGTGCAATAGATAGAATGCAGAAGTAGATAAGATAATCCATCTGTCTTCTATAAAATGAGGGTCAGAGATATTTGCAAAAGTATTAAACAATGCCACTCCCCTTGTTTTTTGTTGTTTTAGAAAATAGAGTCAAGTTTTAATTTAAAAACATATATTAACATGTAAAGGATTTATTATTACAAGTTAAATTAATGACTAAATACTTAAAATTTTCTGGGTTTTTGTATTAATTTGGTAAGTATTAATAGATATAAGTCACATAAAAAAGGCCTCTGACGATTTTGAAAATGTAAGTGAAAAAAAAGTGAAAAAATAAATAAATAAAAATAAAATAAAAATGTAAGTGAATACTTGAGACCATCAATTTTGAGAACTCTTTGTATAGACTACAGGATAGCAAACCGACTCAGAGGCCAAATGTGGCACCTCACCTGTTTTTTGTATGGTCCATGTGCTTAGTGGTTTTTATGTTTTCAAGTAAAAAAAAAAAATCAAAAGGAGAATATATCATGGTATGTTAAAATTCCATGAAATTCTACTTTCAATGTTCATAAGTAAATTGTATTAGAACATAGTCATATTCATTCATTCGTTTACTATTATTTATGACTCCTTGTGTACCGCCCACCCTATGGATCTCACACTTGCCTCCCCATCACCCCAATCACAGAAGCCAATTCCGTGCAACAAATCTCTTGACATATCTTTCCTGTGGGTTCTGCTTTTCCTTTTGAACCCTGATTTATGCAATTAGTCTGTGTTGTCAATATCAGAGAAATCAACTTTAATTAAAATGTTTGCTAAAGGGACACCTGGGTGGCTCAGTGGCTGAGCATCTGCCTTCAGCTCAGGGCATGATCCTGGCGTCCCAGGATGGAATCCCACATCTGGCTCCCCACAGGGAGCCTGCTTCCCCCTCTGCATATGTCTCTGCCTCTCTCCCTCTCTGTGTCTCTCATGAATAAATAAATAAAATCTTTTAAAAAATGCTCGCTGAAAAAGGCATCCTGTTTTGCTATTTAAAAGGCAGTGAGAAGGAACACAGCTCCCAACTGCTTACCTGTAGGTGCACCAACAGTAGAATCTTGCTGGGCGTTCTATGGGTTTACGCCACAGTCAGCAGATTGCTGCCCAATGACCAACTTCCTCCCTGACCAAAACTCCAACAATTTGATCCTCTCCCACAGAACGAACTTCAGAACTGCCAAGTATGTGTGAGGCAAGCAGTTCAGAATTGGGTGCTGGAGACCATGCCAATACAATGCCCAGCTATGTAATAAGGAAGATTCTTTAAATTGTTTGATTTTGTTTAAAGAAAGAGAAAACTTGCATGAATACAAAAAGATATTACCATTTAAACTATTCACATTATTAATCCTTTTTTAAAAAAGTATTTCAACATGAAAACAACTGAAACCTTAAATAAATACTCAAGGAGCAGTTAAGTTCTTGAGACAAAAACATTCTGAGAAATATAACCCTCTTTTAGTCCTATGAAATTGCCTGTATGTTATGCACTCTCTAAAAATTCCTTCACCATATTTTCTTCAGCTCCTATGTTCAAGAATATATTTTAATAAGTAAATATATGAATAAAAGATAAACTAAATAAAAATAACTTACCTGACATGGTTCAATCCCTCAAATTACTATAATTTCTCCCTCCTTCTCAATTATATTCACAGATTTCATGAATTTACATCTTACTGTTTTGATCACTATCTTAGGAAGCTCATCCAGGTAACACCTGATTTTTAAACCATAAACTAATCACTTTTATAAATATACCACAATTTATTTAATTCACTTTCTTGTGGAAAGGCATGTTGTTTCCAGGTTCCCAGAATTAAAAATAACAGAGTGTCTGCCTTTGGCTCAGGGCGTGATCCCAGGGTCCTGGGATCCAGTCCCTCATCACACTCCCAGCCGGGAGCTTGCTTCTTCCACTGCCTGTGTCTCTGCCTCTCTCTCTCTATGGCTTTCATGAATAAATAAATAAAATCTTAAAAAAAAAACTTAAAAAAATAAACAGCGGAAATCTGACCATGTCTGACTATGACTATTTTTTACATTTCTCCTTGGATCATGTAGAAAGGTTTCTACAGATATCCCCTTTGGAGTCAAATTTTTAGGATCTGCATATATTTTGCTAGTCTAGATAAATTTTAGATGTTTCCCAAAGCAGCTGTAAAAATGTACATGCCTGCCAATGTTGTATAAGCATTTTAGTTGTTGCATCTGCTCTTCTAATATTGTCAAAATTTTTTATTTTTATTAACTTGATGAATAGCAAAAGGTGATATAATTTGCATTTTCCTGGATATTGGTGAAATTATGCATATTTTCTTTCTTGTTTTTTTAAGATTTTATTTTATTTGTTCATGAGAGATGAGAGACAGAGACACAGGCAGAGGGAGAAGCAGGCTCCATGCAGGGAGCCCTGTGTGGGACCCGATCCCAGGACTCCAACATCATGCCCTGGGCCGAAGGCAGGTGCTAAACCGCCGAGCCACCCAGGGATCCCCACATATTTTATTTCTATATCTTTTCAGGTATTTTGCCCATTTGGTTCTCTTTTCTCTTTTTGGTTTTAGGCTTTCTTTGTAGATTCTCGCGCTAATAACTCATTACAGTTATGTGTTTATCTTCTCTAAGTCTGTAGGTAAGTTTTCATTCTATATCTGGGATCCTTTGATGACTAGAAGGCGATAATTTCAATGTAAATCTATACATTAACATTTTCCCTTATATTTTATGCTTTTTTATCTTTAAGAAATACTATATATGCTTAGTTAGTATGATATATTAATCTAGTTATAGAACTATCACAAACTATTACAAAGTTACATTAAAATGATTTTATTTCTTTTATCTTTTCTATTCACAGTAAAATTTAATACAATGTAGTTGATTTCATGTATCCTGTGGGGTAGCAACTTAGCACAATTTTTTTTAAAGTGAAGAGCCTGAGAAGTTTACATGATAACAATTTTAACATTCTTGCATTGCCAGATTCTGTTTACAAACATTTGCACATAGTTTCAATTTTTGAATGTATATCTTTAAGTGAGATTGTGCATAATTTTATCTTCGTATATTTGTCTTGTCTTGTCTGCTTTCAAAGTTTTGCTAGCATATTTTTTAAAAGTAATTAGTAGTCTATGTCATTCTTTTCTGAACTTAGAGTTCATACAAAATCTATTCAATGACTTATAGTTTCATTGAATGTTTTATAGAATAATGTGTGCCTATCATGCTTATATATTTTTATTTACTCACTTATAAACTCACTTCATTTTTTTGCCCCATATTTTAGATCAAGTCCCAGACATTATGTATCTCTGAACAACTTGGACATTTGTTACTTCAAAGCACAATGCCATTGACATAGCCAAATTAATAATTTATAAGTATCTTTCATATTCATGGTTTTTTACTTGTTATGTTTTTTTTAAGTCTCTACTAAACAAAAACAATCCCTATTTGTATTTTTTTTATGATGCCATCAGCTGACTAAGGAAACTGAATCATTTGTCCTGTCACTTTCTGGATACATCTGTCTCTTCCCTTGTGCTGGCACTTCACTGGTTCTCCTGCTTCTTTATTTCCAGGAACGAAGATATTAACTCCAGGAGCATAATGAAATTTAATTGTGTTTTATTTTTTTCTAGCATATTCATACGTGGTTTTGTGATTTTCATATCATGTCAATCCAGGAGCACATAAAATATTTATTGTGACTGAGTGATTCATGGAATGTCAGCCTCATGCCTACATTGTTTCAAAAATTGTACATTTAGTGGTTTAATCTTTTCTTGAATCAATAAATTATTTAGAAGTTTAAAAATCATGGCTTTTCTAATATAATATTTACTTGCAAAATTGTTAATTAAAATCATCCTGTAATGAAGAATTTTTTTCTTTTTCATGAACTCCATGACTATATATTTACTTTGAAATATACTTTGTACAGAAAACATAGATTCAATTTTTAATTAATTTTTAAGGGGACTAATTACATTAAAAGATGTCCAATTTTTTTATTATCTCTATCTCCTGTATCTACTATAACATTAAGGACTCATTTTTAGGGGTGCCTGGGTGGCTCAATTAGTTAAGCTTTTACCTTTATAAACATATTAAATGAAATTTAGTTAGTTCAAATCAGAGGGGCATTTTTCTTTTTGAGATTCAAAGGTATCCTCTTTATATTGTTTCCTATGTCTTACTGATAAAACCAAATTATTTTTAATGGCTTTTTATTATTTTCTGGCACAAGAAAATATCAGGTTCCTTTTGTATGTGTCCTGTACCTGACTTGGAATTAGCAATTCCTCTTTTTATTTTTTCTGCTTTTTAAAAAATGGTATTTAGTAATTACAATAAGAGAATTATGGTAATCATTGCTACTTGGATTTGTAATTGCTTAATTGCTTTTTAGTAGACAAGCAGAAGTTTATATGTGTGTATCCACGAATTTGTATTACTAATATTATAAAATCATGAGTTATTTCCAATTAATTCTACAGTGCTTGTAATGTAACTTCTTGACTTTTGTTTTCATTTTTTTGTTAATTTAAATTCAAGTTAGTTAACATATAATTACTATTGGTTTCAGGAGTAAAGTTAATGATTCATCACTTATATATAACACTCACTGCTCATCCGAATAAGTGCCCTTCTTAATGCCATTATCCTGTTAGCTCCTCCCTCCAGAATCCATTAGTTTGTTCTCTATAGCTAAGAGTCTCTGATGGTTTGCTTCCCTCCATGTGTTTATCTTATTTTATTTTTCCTTCCCTTCTCCTTAGTTCCTCTGTTTCTTAAATTGCACATATGAGTGACATCATATGACATGTATCTTTCTCTGACTTATTCCACTTAGCATAATACATTCTAGGTCCATCCACATTGTTGCAAAAGGCAAGATATCATTTTTGATGACTGAGTGATATTCATATATATAAATATATATATATACATATATGTACATATACATAATGTATATGTACATAATACAAATATACACATCTATAAATATGTACATATGTATACATATATACATATATACACATATATGTATTGTGTACATGTAATACATAATACATATATGTACATTATATATGAATTATATGTTATATGTATTTTATCTACATATATACATATGTGTGTATGTACACATGTGATATACATTATGTATATATGTATATACATATATGTGTATATATGTACATGTGTATATGCATATATACATAATGTATATGTACATATGTATATATATAATCATCACCTTCTTTATATATTCATCAATGGACATTTGGACTCTTTCCATAATTTGGATATTGTTGATAGTACTGCTATAAATATTTTCGGGAGATTTTGATTACTGATTCAACTTATTTGCCGATCATAGGTCTAAGTTTTTTTTATTTCTTCTTATTTCAATTTTTGTAGGTTACATATTTCTAGGAATTTATCCATTTCTTCCAGATTGCCCAATTTTTTGGCACATAATTGGCCATGTATTCTCCCATGATTGTTTGCTTTCTGTAGTGTTGGTTGTGATAACTCCTCTTTCATTCATGGTTTTGTTTATTTCAGTCCTTTCTCTTTTCTTTTTGATAAGCTGGCTAGGGATTTATCAATTTGTTAATTTTTTCAAAGAACCACGTCCTAGTTTCATTCATCTGTTCTATTGTTTCTTTGATTTTTATATCATTTATTTCTGCTCTGATCTTTATTATTTCTCCTTTTTTGCTGGTTGTAAGCTTTATTTGCTTTTCTTTATCCAGCTCCTTTGGGTATAAAGTTAAATTGTGTATTTTAGACCTTCTTGCTTCTTGAGAAAGGCGAGAATTGCTACATACTTCCCTCTTATGACCACCTCGCTGTTTCCCAAAGGTCTTTAACTGGCACTTTTCATTTTCATTTGCTTCCATGTATTTTTTTTTTAATTTTCTTCTTTAATTCATGGTTAACTCATTCATTCTTTAGTAGGATGTTCTTTAACCTCCAAGTATTTGTAGTCTTTCTAATTTTTTCCTTGTGATTGACTTTAAGTTTCATAGCATTGTGTCCTGAATATATGCATGATATTACCTCAGTATTTTTCTACTGGTCAAGGCCTGATTTGTGACCTAGTATGTAATCTACTCTGGAAAATGTTCCATATATAATCGAAAAGAATGTGTGTCCTGCTGCTTTAGGGTGAAATGCTCTGAATATATCTGTTGTCGATCTAGCCCAGTGTGTCAAAAAGCCCTTGTTTCCTTGTTGATCTTCTGCTTTAACTGTTCTGTCCATTGCTTTGAGTGGGGTGTTAAAGACCCTATTATTATCAATTAGTATCTCTAAATTTGTTATTAGTTGATTTATATATTTGGATGCTCCCAAATTGGGGGCATAAATATTGACAATTGTTAGATCACCCTTTATTATGATATAGTGCCCTTATTCATCTCTTAGTAAAGCCTTTGGCTTCAAATCTAATTTGTCTGATATAACTATGGCCACTCCAACTTTCTTTGATGTCCATTAGCATGATAGATGGTTCTCTATCCCCTCACTTTCAATCTGGAGATGTCTTTGGGTCTAAAATTAGTCTTTTGTAAGCAGCATATCAATGGGTCTTGTGTTTTTGTTGTTGTTGCTTTGTTTTTTTCCATTCTGATAATCTATGTCTTTTGTCTGGAGCATTTGGTTTATTTACATTCAGAGTGATTATTGATAGATATGAATTTAGTGCCATTGTTTTACTTGAAAAGTCATGTTTCCTATAGATTGTCTATATCCTTTTCTAATGTTTGATGCTTTTGGTTTCTCTTTCCCACTCAAAGAGTCTCCTTTAATATTTCTTAAAAAAAAAAGATTGTATTGAATTTATTCATGAGAGAAACAGAGAGAGAGACAGAGTCAGAGACACAGGCAGAGGGAGAAGCAGGCACCATGTATGGAGCCTGAAGTGGGACTCAATCCCAGGTCTCCAAGATCACACCCTGGGCCAAAGGCAGGCACGAAACCACTGAGCCACCCAGAGATTCCCTCACCCCTTTAATATTTCTTGCCAAATTGTTTTAGTGTTCATGAACCCCTTTAGTTTTTGGTTGCCTTAGAAACTCTATCTCTCCTATTTGGATTGACAACTTTACTGGATATAGTGTTCTTGGCTGCATTTTTTTCCCCATTTAGCACATTGAATATATCATGCCACTCTCTTCTAGCCTGCCAAGTTTCTGTGAACAGATTGTTTGCTAACCTTATGTGTCTACCCATTTAGGTTAAGGACCTTTTGTTCCTAGCTGCTTTCAGTATTCACTATCTTTGTATTTTGCAAGTTTCACTATAGTATATCTTAGTGTTGACCTGTTTTTGTTGATTTTGAGGAGAGTTCTCTGTGTCTCTTGGACTTGAATGCCTGTTCTTTCCCCACATAGAGAAGTTCTCAGCTATAATAATTTGTTCAAATAAACCTTCTTCCCCTTTTCCTACTCTTCTTCTGGGGTTTCTATGATTCAGATATTATTGTGCTTCATGGAATCACTGAGTTTCCTAAGTCTATATCCATGAACTAATAGCTTTCTTTCCCTCTTCTTTTCAGTTTCATTATTTTCCAAAATTTTATCTTCTATATCACCTGTTTAATCCCCTGATTCTTCCATCCTCATTGTGATTATATCCAGTTAGTTTTGCATCTCAATTATAACATATTTTATCTCAGCCTGATAGTTTCTAGGTCTTTTATGTATGCAGCTAGGATTTCTCTGGTGTTTTCTATACTTTTGTGAAGCCCAGCTAGTATTATTATGACTATTGTTCTAAAATCTTATTCAAATACATTGCCTACATGTGTTTTTAGCAAAAATTTTGGCTGTGATTTCTTCTTGACCTTTTATTTATTATTTTGAGGAGAATTCCTCTGTCTTGTCATTATATCTAGGTTTCTATTTCTTGTATGATATGAAAGCATGTTATGTTTCCTGCTCCTGAGAGTAATACTATATTAAGAAGATACCATACATCATCTGGGGCCTGGCCCTTCAAGAAATGTTTCTAGTAGTTGGTGTATACACCTTGCTGTTATGATTTGGCTACTCTTTCTCACAGTTCAGTCTTCCACAGAATTTTTCCTTACTTACAGTGGGGAGTCTTGGGATTGTTAACTAGGTATGCTTTGATTTGTTTGTTAAGATAAGCCTAATTATTTAAAAAAAAAAAAAAAGAAAGAAAGAAAAAAATGCCTGATCCAAGAGAAAAGGAAAAGAAACAAAAATAGCAAACAAAAACACAAACTAAAAACTATAAACTTGATTCCAAACAAAAAAAAGAAAAAAGAAAAAAGGAAAAAAAAAAAAACAAAAGAAAAAAATAAAAGCTGATTTTAAAAATGAGAAAAAGAAACAAGCAAACCAACTAATGAACAAAAATCTGTAAGACTGATTCCAAGAAAAAAATAAAAAAATAAAATATTAAAAAAAAAAAAGGAAAGGAAATCCTGGTCCTATTTCCACCAGAACCTGAGGTACTCCATACTGGCAGGTGGTTGAGAGAACAGCGCATAGGGCTTGCTGCTTCTTGGTACCACTCTAATTTCTTGAATCTTATAGTTACCTCTTCTATAAAATATTTGTAGGGACACCTGGGTGGCTTAGTGATTGAGTGTCTGCCTTTGGCTCAGGGCATGATCTTGCAGCCCTGGGATCAAGTCCCACATCGGGCCCCCTGCATGGAGCCTGCTCCTCCTTCTGCCTATGTCTCTGCCTCTCTCTGTGTTTCATGAATAAATAGATAAATTCAAAAAAATATTTGTAGTTAACCATGTATATATAATTGCTTCTTTGTGGTATACACACACACACACACATCTATATACATGTATATATAGACATAAAATATACACACGTATAAAATATTTATAAAATAGTTTGACTATAATGGTAGCAATATCACAACCAAAAATATGAAGAAATAATGAAAATTAAGTTTTATTTATAGTTATTTATTTTTGGAATATATTATATAAGTAGACATAATCAAAGTGCTGTGTTCTACAGTTGCCTGTTTTATATTCTTTGTGTTTTGTGCTAGGCAAAATAATAACCCTCCAAAGATGCCTATGTTCTAATCTCAAGATCTGTGAGTATGTTACCTTACATATCTTACCTATATATTCATGAAAGGGAATAAAGTTTGCTTATGGAGTTAGGATTAATAATCAGCTGAGTTTAAAATTTAGACATAGGGAAATTGTGCTGGATTTTCTAAGTGGACCCAAACTAATCACATGAAGTCTTACAATCAGAAATGGAAGGCAGAAGACTAGGTGGAAAAATGACATGGGAAGAACCTAAGAGGACTTTCTGGTGTTGCAAATGGGTAAATGGGGTTGTTAATTAAAGATTCCTAATATTTAATGATTCTCAATATTTATATAGTTAAAGAGCTACTGAGAGACATCAATATAACTAACACACTGGAACCCACTCAGGTAGTTTTAATTGTTAAATATCAAGAAATTTTCCCTGCAGTCTTTTAAAATCTCTGACTTATTTTAAACTACGGAACCTCTCAATTCATGGACTTTATAATGAGAAATATCTAAGTACTTAATAGTTTCAAAATATGTAGTTACTACTTAATATTAATTTGGTGGTTCCTATTTACTTTGAATAATATGGCAGTAAATAATGATGTGTATGGTATTTTTCAATATATCAGTAAGAATCATGCATTTGTATTTGATAAGACTATAGCTAAAATACTTTTAAAAAAATATATAATTCAATTGAAATGCTCTCTATCTCATCTAACTTATGTCTGTCAAGATAAACTAACTCTTAAATTACCTACTTCAATCAACATAAACTATTAATTCACCTAACAAATAGTACCTGTGTTGGTGAATAAATACAATGAGTCAATGATGTTACAAAGGACCCAGTATCCCTCCATCTTTTGCTCAATCTTATTGATCAGTGTGGCTTTGAGTTTTCACTAGTTCTGCTTGTTTGAAAGATGACTGCTGCAGTTTTGAGCATCCTTTTTAGTAAAGAAAGTACCTAGAAAAGTGCCCAGCATATATCTAGATTACATGTATCTCATTTTTAAAAGAGGAAACTCTTTTTAGAAACATGAGCCAATTTCCCTAAGAACTCATTATCCAGAATGTTGTCAAAAGCCCAAGAAAAAAACAATCAATGATGAGAGTAGTAAGATCCTTGTTTGGCTTACAATAATTAGATTTACCCCTGACCAGAGTTTAATGACATCCTCTGAGGAGTGTTTACTCAATTAAATTGACTTTTATTATTTTAATAAGGAACACAGGGGCAGGGGAGGGATGGAAATAACAGGATTGGTGAAATTATGTTGTAAAGAAAAAACAATTTAAAAATTTCAAAGATTTCAAATAGCAAAGTATATTTTTCACTTATGCTACATGTCAATACATGAGCCTCTCTTAATCTAGGGTACTTATGGATGAAGGCTAAGAAGGCTATATTCCATTAAGTGAATCCACAATCACAGAGGCAGAGAGAGTGAGAGAGAGAGAAAGAGAGAGAGAGAGAATAGCAAACTATGGAGTAGAGCTTAAAGCCTCTGATTGGAATGGACATGTCTCACTTCCATGAATAATCTGAGTTTAACATAGTATAGGATATTTGATATTCCCATAGGAAGAAGGATCAGATATTTGTGAAGAATATACAGTTTATAAAAGTACATATTTTTAGTCACTATATATTTGGTTCCCCCCTGCCACCAGTAGAGTATCATCTCTACTTACCCATCCCTGCAACCAGGGTTACATTGAACCACTGCTTTGATCTAAAAGCAAAAGATAGATTTCAATAATTTTTTCATGCTTGAGGGTGCTATCTTAATCCATAATTCTATAAATTAAAAAGACAAGTTATTTGTCCCATCCCATATGTTCAATAATTTAAAAAAAACTAAAACAGGGATAAGATAATCACAATAAACAATTCAACAAGAATGGAAGGCATACAGTATTCTTTTGGTTGTAGAAGTTCTGAAATTCTTCATATGAAAGATATGAAAAAGTAACTCAACCCTGGGAGTAGGAAATGCTTCTTGATTTGACCCTGATTTCACTACCTAGGACGGTTTCCTCTACTTATTCCTTCTTTGTGATTTTTATTTTCATCCTCTGTAAGCTGTTTCCTTTTCTCATTTTCTATCTTGGCTACATCTGAAAAAAGCACTGGACAATTCACTCTCCTTGGTAGTAAAACAACTATTTTCTCTTACTCTTGTCATAGGAAGTTTGGGGCCCAAACTCATTTTCGAAATCAGTCAGTCTCTTTCAATCCAAGGTGATGGCTGCTTTCACAGTATACTCTTTAAAATTGTGTTGTTTTTTTAATTGCTTAAATTGTAATCAGCTTTATGTGTCAGAATCCATATTCACAATTCTTTTAAAAACATACCTCTTACTCTTGACTTATATTCTTTTTTTTTTTTATTGGTGTTCAATTTACTAACATACAGAATAACACCCAGTGCCCGTCACCCATTCACTCCCACCCCCCGCCCTCCTCCCCTTCTACCACCCCTAGTTCGTTTCCCAGAGTTAGCAGTCTTTACGTTCTGTCTCCCTTTCTGATATTTCCCACACATTTCTTCTCCCTTCCCTTATTTTCCCTTTCACTATTATTTATATTCCCCAAATGAATGAGAACATATAATGTTTGTCCTTCTCCGACTGACTTACTTCACTCAGCATAATACCCTCCAGGTCCATCCACGTTGAAGCAAATGGTGGGTATTTGTCATTTCTAATAGCTGAGTAATATTCCATTGTATACATAAACCACATCTTCTTTATCCATTCATCTTTCGTTGGACACCGAGGCTCCTTCCACAGTTTGGCTATAGTGGCCATTGCTGCTAGAAACATCGGGGTGCAGGTGTCCCGGCGTTTCATTGCATTTGTATCTTTGGGGTAAATCCCCAACAGTGCAATTGCTGGGTCGTAGGGCAGGTATATTTTTAACTCTTTGAGGAACCTCCACACAGTTTTCCAGAGTGGCTGCACCAGTTCACATTCCCACCAACAGTGTAGGAGGGTTCCCTTTTCTCCGCATCCTCTCCAACATTTGTTGTTTCCTGCCTTGTTAATTTTCCCCATTCTCACTGGTGTGAGGTGGTATCTCATTGTAGTTTTGATTTGTATTTCCCTGATGGCAAGTGATGCAGAGCATTTTCTCATATGCATGTTGGCCATGTCTATGTCTTCCTCTGTGAGATTTCTGTTCATGTCTTTTGCCCATTTCATGATTGGATTGTTTGTTTCTTTGGTGTTGAGTTTAATAAGTTCTTTATAGATCTTGGAAACTAGCCCTTTATCTGATATGTCATTTGCAAATATCTTCTCCCATTCTGTAGGTTGTCTTTGAGTTTTGTTGACTGTATCCTTTGCTGTGCAAAAGCTTCTTATCTTGATGAAGTCCCAATAGTTCATTTTTGCTTTTGTTTCTTTTGCCTTTGTGGATGTATCTTGCAAGAAGTTACTATGGCCGAGTTCAAAAAGGGTGTTGCCTGTGTTCTTCTCTAGGATTTTGATGGAATCTTGTCTCACATTTAGATCTTTCATCCATTTTGAGTTTATCTTTGTGTATGGTGAAAGAGAGTGGTCTAGTTTCATTCTTCTGCATGTGGATGTCCAATTTTCCCAGCACCATTTATTGAAGAGACTGTCTTTCTTCCAATGGATAGTCTTTCCTCCTTTATCGAATATTAGTTGACCACTGCTATTCAACATAGTACTGGAAGTCCTAGCCTCAGCAATCAGACAACAAAAAGACATTAAAGGCATTCAAATTGGCAAAGAAGAAGTCAAACTCTCTCTCTTCGCCGATGACATGATACTCTACATAGAAAACCCAAAAGTCTCCACCCCAAGATTGCTAGAACTCATACAGCAATTCGGTAGCGTGGCAGGATACAAAATCAATGCCCAGAAGTCAGTGGCATTTCTATACACTAACAATGAGACTGAAGAAAGAGAAATTAAGGAGTCAATCCCATTTACAATTGCACCCAAAAGCATAAGATACCTAGGAATAAACCTCACCAAAGATGTAAAGGATCTATACCCTAAAAACTATAGAACACTTCTTTTTTTTTTTTTTTTTTTTTTTTTACTATAGAACACTTCTGAAAGAAATTGAGGAAGACACAAAGAGATGGAAAAATATTCCATGCTCATGGATTGGCAGAATTAATATTGTGAAAATGTCAATGTTACCCAGGGCAATATGCACGTTTAATGCAATCCCTATCAAAATACCATGGACTTTCTTCAGAGAGTTAGAACAAATTATTTTAAGATTTGTGTGGAATCAGAAAAGACCCCGAATAGCCAGGGGAATTTTAAAAAAGAAAACCATATCTGGGGGCATCACAATGCCAGATTTCAGGTTGTACTACAAAGCTGTGGTCATCAAGACAGTGTGGTACTGGCACAAAAACAGACACATAGATCAGTGGAACAGAATAGAGAATCCAGAAGTGGACCCTGAACTTTATTGACTTATATTCAGACAATTTAAAAGTAAACAGCTTCCTTAGGAGAGTCAAGTTTCTTAAAGCACTTTGCTACTGTCTACACTAATAGGTACCACTCTAATTTTTTATGACACTTTAACTGTGGGTATGATGGCCATACCCTTGATTTTTTTTTCTCTGCTACAAGACTGAGTTTAATAGGTCTTAGATGTTTGGTGAATTTCTCAATTTTATGTTTTACTGACTGGAAGAGAAAATTAGTTATCTCTTTTCTTCTTGCAAGATTTTTTTCACCGTTTCTGATGTGTTTGTTCTTTGCAAAATAGCAAATTTTCATTGGGGGAGGGCATGTAAAAAACACATACTATTTCCATTGTTTTCCTACTGTTTGTTTCCTCACTTTAAGTTAAACATTTATTAGATATACTATTTACCTTCCAACTTAATCAGGATTTTTTTTCCACACATATGACCAACATAAATTGTTCTCCTTCAGGATAACTGAGTGGCTCAGCAGTTGAGTGTCTGCCTTAGGCTCAGGGTGTGATCCCAGGATCCAGGATCAAGTCTCACAACAGGCTCCTTGCCAGAGGCCTGCTTCTCCCACTGCCTGCCTCTCTCTCTCTGTCTCTCATGAATAAGTAAATAAAATATTTAAAAAAATATTCTCCTTCTACCTTCCATAACTGTTTCCTCATTACCTCCTTCCCAGTTTCAAAATTAATTCTACATGCCTTTGTTAAAGTTTTATGTTAAGGCAAAAGAGACTTTGGAGTTATTTTCAATCAATATAAAACGACTTATAGTCTAAAACTTTCCCAGAGGCTGATAAAACAGAAGTTTATTTCCTTCTCATATTAGATATTTATTGCAGTTTGGTCCTGGTTCTGACCTCTAGTATATTTGGTTTTGGTTCCAAACTGACAAAGCAACGTCCATCTGAAACACTGCCTGTTTTCATGCAGAAATGAAGAAAAGCATGCTAAAGTATGTTCTTGCTCTCATAGCTTCTTCCAGAAATTGTGTATTTCATTTTTACTCATATTTCAGTTATGAAAGCAAATCACATGGATATTCCTGAATTCAACAAGGTAAGGAAAATATCTAATGGTCATCGAGTGGCAGCAAATAATGAATAGTGAAAATCCACTCAATTTACCACCTTAGTGATGTGAATTTTTTAAATAGAATTTAGTTTTGGATAGCTTTGGGTTTAGAGCAAAATTGAGTTGAAGATACACCAAGAGTTCCCATACGTCACCTACCCACATTCACATAGCATCCCCACTATCAGCATTCCCTATCAGTGTGTTACATTTGTTATAATTGATGAACCTCATTATCACTCAAAGTTCATAGTCTACATAAGGGTTCACTCATGTGATATGAATTTTGTTTGACATATTTTTTCAGTTCCTTTAGAAAACAAAGCCTGAGCCAAAAATCCTACATGCTAGCCCTTTATTTGGGTGGTATAAGGTCAGTTAAACAGAAGATGAGGATGAAAAGAGTGAGATTCGGAAAGAGTTAACAATGCATAGCTTTGGAACAAGAGTGGTTTCACTGCAGGTGTGCAGAGAGGGAATAATACCCTTGTTTCTTGAAATAGTATTAGGTTGTAGAGACAAGAAGAAGAATGTATCCATGCCTCCAGTTCACCATTACTCAAGGATCACCCACTGAGTCCTCAATCCCTTTGTGTTTTTAGGAGTTACTGTCTCCACTGACTCCAAACAGCAGGTGAATAAGACGGTGGAGGCCTCCTCAGTGAAAGCCAAAGGTATGTTCAGGTGACCCGGATAAATTAATGAATGTCAAGAGTCTACCACTACATTTTTCCCTTCAGCACCAACAAAGCAACTCCAGGATAGAAGGCAGGAAGCTTGGTGTACAAGGCTTGTTGCAAGGTGCTGTTAAAGCTTGTTCTCAAGAGGGATGAAGGATAGGGAAAAACTAAGTTAAAATCTCATGAGAGCTGAGCAGGTAAACCTTTAAACTGATGCAGTCCTTACCACAAGATGGCAACAGAGCTAAAAGAAACTCCCTCCCATAAAGATTAGAAAGTCTCCCTTTACAAGGATGTGATTAGCTTCAGCATCTTTATGGAGGATCTTCAGTAATATCAAACAGAAAATCTTACGAGGTACATAATTGTCTTTAGCACAAATATGTAACCATCGATATTTGCTATACCATTAGTCCATTCTTTCATTCATTGATTCCATAGTGTTTATTAGCACCTACTAAGTATCTGGCACTGTGCTATGCAATGGGAAAAAAGAAATATTTAAGGTAAATTACAATCTAACATCAATCACAAGTTTTCATTGACAGATTCTTAAGGGACAAAAATTCACTCAAATGTACCCTATTAAAGAAGGATGTGTATGATAATGTGCAAAGTAATCTCATAAATTCAAGTTCAGGAGGTTCAGCAAGGCCAAATAGAAAATGGAAAAGAAGGCAATTAAATATTCCTTCTTAGTGGCTCTATATTTTATTATTTCTGCATACAACTGAGTCCTACTGTTTTTGACGGTCAGTGTTCCCTGTTGCTTTTCCCTCAAAACTAAACCACGAAAATAGCTTTGGTTTTCACACTTCTCAATTCATTTTGATCTTACAGGTTGCCATAATAGTTAGTCCCAATATCATTAATCCATTCACTCAGTGACCTGATCACAAATTCCAGAAATGAAATACTAGGTAGGTTTCTACTCTTGGTTCTAAATGTGTACAAAGGAAGAAATACCTCAGGGGGTCAGGCAAACCTGATTTTCTTAGATGAGCCACACTTGGGGCAAGTTATCTTAGAAGGGGAAAATCCTTAGATCATAATTTTATTCAGGTACACTGAAGTTTCCCCCCAAAATATTTTCATAAGCAAAAGCATTTTGGTAAGGAAGATTTTCAAGGTATAAGAAAATATGGAGGGGATCCCTGGGTGGCTCAGCGGTTTGGCGCCTGCCTTTGGCCCAGGGCGCGATCCTGGAGACCCGGGATCGAGTCCCACGTCGGCTCCCCGGTGCATGGAGCCTGCTTCTCCCTCTGCCTGTGTCTCTGTCTCTTCTCTCTCTCTCTCTCTCTCTCTCTCTGTCGGTCTTTCTCTCTCTCTGTCTATCATGAATAAATAAATCTTAAAAAAAAAAAGAAAATATGGAGTGAGTAATAATAGCAATGAATAAAGATTGGAGTTTTGAAAAGAGTTATGTGGATTATTTAAGCAAAAAATTAATCAACAATAAATGTATACCTCTGTAAAAAGGAATAAACATCAACACTTCACATCAAACTAGCACTTTCTTGTTCACATCAAGATAATTGGACATAATTTGATAGTTCATTGTATTTTTTTCATAAAACTAGAGATCACAAATATGTGAATTACCTTATTTGCTTATATAAGATTGCCTTTAAATATATTATGAATAGAATTAAATTAACTTTTTATTTGTAGATATATACAGTGAATGATGAAACTTTGAACATTTGCCAGAGTTGTTTCACTTATTTCCAATGTTTTTTTAAAATATGAATTCTAAAAAAATAAAATAAAATAAAATAAATAAATAAAATAAAATATGAATTCTAATGAATTAATTCTTTTTTTCCTTGTAAGTTAATTTCACTTTTAAAATCCATAGAGCAATGGTAAAAATCACACATTATTCATATTGAAATTTTTTAAACCTGTTTTCTCTAGAATTCACTGATAAACTAAATGTTTATTTTTGGTTTTTTGGTTTTTGGAAAGATTATAGACACAAAAATGTATACATTTTGCAACAGTAAAAAATATATTGCCATGAAAATAGTAAATTGTTCATGATAAATCTTGTTTTTTTATAATTACAAAATCCATGACAATTAAAAACAAGGTTGTTGACCTGTAAAAAATGTTATCATCTTAAGAACTGTGTAAGTTTACTTAAAAGTCTTATATTTATTTATCAATTCTAATTAAAAATGTGCTGACATGAAGGTTATATTTCTACCTTTTTTTCCATAACTAGTCATCTATTTTTTGCTATATAAATTGATTAAATTTTATTCAAGAGAGAAAAGAATAATAGAAGATTATTTTCAAATAAATTCATTCTAATCATTTAAAATATTCTTCGATTCAACATATTTTAGGGCTCACTATGTATTTTTCAAGTATAGAAGTGAACAAAACATATTTCGGACCTCATGGAGGTTATATTTTAGTACAGAATAAAAATAATCAATTAAATACACAATACATAATTCAGATAGTGATTAATGCTATGGATAAAACAGAACAGAGAAAATGGAAAATAAAGGCATAGGAATAATTTAAACCTTAAACAAGATATCAAGGAGATCATCTTTTAGAAGGTGATTATCTGAGCAAAGACTTAATAAGGTAGAGATGTAATACACCTAACTGAAGGAATATTGTTCTAAGAAGAGGAAAGAGACAAGTTCTCAGACAGTAGAATGGCATGGTCATGAAACAATAAGGCATGGCCTGTAGCAGTATAGCTTGAGAAGCATAGGGTTCACAAAAGAAGAAGAAAAGAAGAAGAAGAAAAGAAGAAGAAAGAAGAAGAAGAAGAAGAAGAAGAAGAAGAAGAAGAAGAAGAAGAAGAAAGAAGAAAAGAAAGAAAGAGTCAGTTAATTGCTGGATGTGATGAGATTTGTAGGCCATTTGTAGGATTCTGATTTTTAATAGATAAAATGGGAATCCAATGAAAGACTTTGAACAAAAAAAAAGGGGGGGGGAATCTTCCATATGCTTGTAAAAATTTACACCAGTTGTTTTATTAAAAAGCTCTAGGGATGCCCAGGTGGCTCAGTGGTTGAGCATCTGTCTTCAGCTCAAGGCATGATCCTGGGGTCCTGAGATGGAGTCCCACATCAGACTCCCTGAAAGGAGCATGCTCCTCCCTCTGCCTGCGTCTCTGCCTCTTTCTGCATGTCTCTCATGAATAAATAAATAAAATCTTAAAAAAAAAGAATTAGCTCTAGAAAGACAAAGAGACATCATTAAGCCATAATTTCAGTTGTCCAGATAAGACCCCGATTGAGTTCTGTTCGATACTAGGGACTAGAATATTGGAAACAATTAGAAAAAAAGTAGTTTAATTCTGGAAATATTTTGAAAACACTAACCAGAATATCTGTTTGGTTTTTTTTTTTTTTTTAAGATTTATTTATTTATTTGGAGGGGTTGTAGCAGTAGAGCAAGTGGGAGACAGAATCTTAAGCAGATTTTCTGCTCAGCCCAATTCTACCTCAATTCAGGGCTCAATCCCAGGATCCTAAGATCATGACTTGAGCCAAAATCAAGAGTCGAATTTTCAACCAAATGGGACACTCAGGCACTGCAAGAAAATTTGCTTTAAAATTGTATATGTAATGTGAGAGACAGAGAATAGTCTAAGATAACTCTTCATGACTCAGGGCTTGAAAAACTGGGAGAGTGGAGTTGCTATATACATGGATTAGAAAGAATGCAAGAGAACACTGTCCATTACACACTCAGGGGTAGAGGTCAATTGCAGATGTTGCATATATGAATTTGCAATTCATGAGAGTGATCCATATTTGAAATATAACTCAGTGTGGAGGTTGCATATTTGAAGCCATGAGATTAAGTAAAATGGCCAGTAAATAAATGCAATGAGAAAAGAGAAGAGGGCCAAAAATTGAATATTAGGCTTTACAATATTTAGGAGTTAGTGATATTAAGAAAAAATATAAATGTAGGCTAGAAAAGAGGGCCAGTGAAGAAAGAAGTGTGCTGAGAATGACTATCTTGAAAGCTAAGAGAAGACAGTGATTCAAGGAGGAAGAGTTGAAGAAAAATGTCAAACATTGCTAAAAGTTTAAGAAAGATTAGAAATGAGAATAGCCATGGATTTTCAAATGTGCAGATTATTCATAATCTTAGCAAAAAGTCTTGTGTGGTGGAATGAACATCGGGGTGAAACTGCCCTATATTGAACGTATGCATTAAACGGTGTCATAAAAGAAAAGTGAGTATGTGCGTAGAGTTTTGAAAAAATAATTTTTAAAATAGTTTTACTCTACTGGGGAAAAGAGAAATCTTCCAGGAGCTGAAAAAGATTGTGTTGGTGAGGGGGGCACTGTAGGTAAAGTTGCTAGGTTGGCTTGCCATGGTTCTAAAAATTTGGCCATTAAGGAATTCATGAGCCAAAATTAATTTAGACAATGATACAGAAAATAGCATGAACTTCATGTTCTAATTAGGTCCCTTGCCCCTCAAGTCTCAGAGGGGCAATGTGGAGGTGGGTCCAGGCCGATGCTGTATACGCTGTGCCCGTGTCATAGATGAGAAACACTGAGCTTAAAATAAAACAAAACTAAACTAAACAATCTTATAAGGCTGCTGCTGACAAGCCAGCCAATCCTTCCTTATAAGGAGAGGCATTCTTTACTCTTCTAAGTTCCCTATTCTTCCTCTGACCCTGAAGGACACAAAATCGTTAGCTTCCAAAGTTTTTGCCATATAAAATGTCTTTGATCCAGTTATCAAATATATATCATGGGGATGTAATGTACAGCCTGGCAACTATAGTTAATACTTATTGCATATTTGAAAGTTTCTGAGAGTAGACCTTAAAAGCTCTCATCACAAGAAAAAAAAAGTTTATAACTGTGTTTGTTACAGAAAACAACTTATGTGATGGATATTAACTAGACCAGACTTGTCACAGTAATCTTTTTGCAATATATACAAACACTGAATCATTATGTTGCATGCCTCAAGCAAATATAATGTTATATGTCAATTACATCTCAACTAAAAAAATATTTAAAATGCTAATGCAGGAGAAGAAGCTGTCACGAGACGTGCAGAAACACAGGGTTGAATTGTCTGACAGCACCAGGTATCAGACTACTGATTCATTCACTGTGTTGTGAGAAATAAGCTTTAAACTTAATATTGCTGTGTTGCTTATTTTTTCCAGTTCTATTGAGATATAATTGGCATATGATGTTGTATTAAAGTTTACAAAATAATGATTTGATATGTGTACGCATTGCAAAATGATACCACAGTAAGTTTGATTAACATCTATCACCTCTCATACTACAATTTTTTTTCTTGTTATGAGAACTTTTAAGATTGACTCTCTTAGAAACTTTTAAATATACAGCTCAATTTTGGTGACTATGGTTAATATGCTATAAATGACATGCTATAAATTATATTCTCAGAATTCATTTATCTTACAACTAGACAATTTATCTTATAACTGGAATTTTGTTACTTTTAACCTTCTTTACTCACTTTTCCCATTCCCATTGTCCCTTCTCTGGTAACTACACATTTGTTCTTTTTTTCCATTGAGTTTAGGTCTGTTTTGTTTTGTTTCTTAAGATTTCACGTATCAGTGAGGTCATACAGCATTTCTCTTTTCCTGTGTGACTTCTTTTACTTGGTATAATGCCTTCAAGTTCCATCCATGTCATTGGAAATGGCAAGATTTCCTTCTGTTTTATGGCTAAACTAATATAATATATTATATAACTATATAACTAACTATATAACTATATATATACACAACTTCTTTATCCATTCATCCACTGATGGATACTTAGGTTGTTTCCATGTCTTAGCTATTGTAAATAATGTTGCTATGACACATGAGGGTCCAGATATCTTTTTGAAATAGTGATTTTGTTTCCTTTGGATATATATCCAGAGGTGGAATTGCTAGACCATATGGAACTTCTAATTTTAATTGTTTCTATTGCTATCTCTTGGTTTTTGGTGGTAGCCATTTCTAACATATTCCACAGAAGACAGAGAGAGAGAGAGAGAGAGAGAGAGAAACCAAAAAAAAAAAAAGGAAAAAATAATATAAGTAACTGATATGCCAATTGTTAAAATTAATAGACGTGACTAATATAGTTACTATAAGAATTATCTGGGTTAAATTGAAAAAGAGGTGAGTTTAATATATGACAGAAAAAAAGGAGCTAAGAAGGAAGGAAACTCAAAATGGTCTTATTTTGTCAAGGACAGAATTTCACACAGTGAAATATCATCTTAGTGAAAGCTTGGGGCAGAGGGTAATGCAAAATTCTTTAGCATTTTCCCATCCTATAAATAGAGAAGATTGGACCAATAGGTAGAAATGATACCTCTCGATCTCTGGCAGTGCAAAAATTTGTGTGGAAAGAAATTGAAAAACCCCTTTTATGTTCCTTTTAAAAATGTGTTACAGGTTCATTTACATTCCAGTATTGCTAAAAAAGGTAAACACATCTCTGTGCATTTATCAAAGTGGAGAATGTTTAGTAAGTGATAAATATTAGAGTGGGTTGAGTGGTGGCCCTCAGAAAGTTATATCCATACCCTAATCCCTCAAATGTGTGAATGTTACTTTACTTGGAAAAGAGATATTTGTAAATATAGCTAAAGGTCTTGAGATAAAGAGATCATCCTGGATTATTCAGATTGGCCTTAAATCCAGTGTCATGTGTCCTTATAAAGGACAGAAAAAAAAGAAGAGAAACAAGCATTGTGATCATGGAGGCAAAGATTGGAGTAAAGTAGCCACCTGTGAAGGAATACTGACAAACATGAGAAGATATGAGGTAAAGAACAAATATCCCCTAGACAATCTGGAAACAATATATTCCAAGGGAAAATACCTGGAGTTTAAACTTCTGGTCACCAGATCTATGAGATAATAAAATTCTGTGTTTTAATTCATCAAAGTTTGTGTTAATTGGGTAGGACAACCCTAGGAAACTAATGCATAGGAGCAAAGATAGAATTTATCAACACTGCCTGAATGAATTCAGACAGTCCGTACTTTGGGTAGGATAATGCTGATGGTAGAAGACAGACCACAGACCACTGGCATGTATAATCAGGCTTTGTATAATCAGTAGATTATAGAGAAACCTGGGAACATTGAAAATATGACATTTTCATGATTAATAAGCCATCTCCTGCCTATACTTTGCTAAATTGTTTTTTTTATGAAATTTATTTCATTCAAAATGCAGGTTTTGAATTGCTGCTAAAGACCTAATGGTACTAGAGGTACTAATGGATAAAGAACAAAATAGAAAGCCAAGTAGCATACACACATATGGAAAAGGGTGAATTTAAGTAAAGCACTATTACTAATAAATTGAGAGTTATATTATTCAAAGACTATATCATAGACAACATCTGTATTTGTACTTTGAGAGAGCAAATAAAGATTACATATCTTGAAGGATGCACAAGAAATGATATATACCTATAATTATATAGGTATATAGGTATATAATATATAGGTATATAATGCCTATAATACCTGAGGAATAGGTTGTTGGGTGTACAAGAGAAATGTTGTTCAACATTCTATTGACAACATCCGTATTTAAGACTTCTTAGGTCAGAGATATGCCAAGCAAAACCCCTTATAACCATGCATCTCTAATGTAATAAGAATCAAAAGCCATTTATATCAACTGTGAAATAGGTATTTTTATTATCTACATTTTATTAATTAGTATATGTCATAAGCGATTTAATAGAGGAAATTACAAACTAAGATATGAACATCTCAAGGATCTCGTAATTCAGTTATGGAAGTAGAACTCTTATGAGAAACTATAGTCAGAATTTGAAATGTACACCCACTCTCTCCTCGTAGAGATAGAGACACATATCCAATTTCGTGCTGTTGATGGTCAGAGGTTAAAGGAAGCTAAGGTAGGCGGTACTTGTCTGAAGTGACTTCAAGTAGCAAATAGGATCTGAATTAGATGTTAGACATTTCAAAAGCATTGAAAGAAAATATGAAGAAGAAAAATATCAGGAATATAAAGTAAAAAATATCCCAGAGCTGAATGGCACAGGACTTAAAACAGAAAGAATTACAATGTTTTAGCAAAATCGATGAAAAACTATTCATTGTTAAAGAAATCTTTTAGACATATCAAAAATATATTGATACACTAAGCAGAAAGACACAAATCTAAATATTCCAGCAATTTGAAAACAAAACAAACAGAAACATATAATAAATCTAATGGAACAAGAATCAAACTTAAACTAATTCGGCTAGCTATTATTCAAAGATAATAGGGAAACTTCAAAGTATTAAAAGATAATAGGGAAACTTCAAAGTTTAAGAGAAAATAATTTTGAATGAATAATTTTATTCTGAGTTAACTTTTTTTTAAATCCTAACTTCATGATTTTTTTTTTCAGTGCAACTCGGTTAATAAGATAAGAACAAAGATTGAAGGACAAAGGGGACTAACCTCAGGACAGTGACAGAAGTCCTACCTAATAATATATGTTGTAATTCTACTCACCAGGAAAGAGATCTCTAAGAAAAATAAATCCCCAACTCTTCCTGGGAACATTGTTTGAATGGCACTGGGGTTGTGACATCAAACCCATACACAAGAGAAATCCAATGCTAGCTCAGTATTTTCCTCAAAAGTGAATGTCCTTACATAGTCCTAGAATTCTAAATTTTAATAATTAGTTTCAACTCCTATAATCAATGGAAGTCACAAAATTGAAAGCCAAATTGAAATAAAAGATTAAACTAATGTTACAGAG
Source organism: Canis lupus dingo (assembly GCF_003254725.2). Lineage (NCBI taxonomy): Eukaryota > Metazoa > Chordata > Mammalia > Carnivora > Canidae > Canis > Canis lupus. Next base: position 9,623,513 of record NC_064261.1, on the reverse strand, counting down.
AATGAAATCATTATCATCTTTGAGGACATAAAGGACATAATTTGTAGGTTTGAGATTGAAATTTGGGAGAGAAGGTGAATAGCAGGCTGGGAGGACTAATCTCTTTAGCTTATAAAATTGGGCCAGAAATAACTGTGTGGGCAGTAGAATATGAAATAGAAATAGAAATGTGCTATTTGAAATATAGAATTAACCATTGAAATTGTAGGAGGAAGGAAAAGGTATGTTGATTATGTCGTTTTCTGTCGAAGGAGGAAGGAAAGAGAATATATCTCATAATTTTTTAAAATATATTTACACATAATATTTAGAGAAGCATTTATGTATTAGTAACAATACATTCCAAGCTGTCATCAAAATGTATACTTGTTCAGATGAAGTAGAGGTTTATTTTATCTCACTTTTCAGTTGAAAAGTAGGGAGATGTTTGAATCTAGGTAAGTTTTTATTCAGCAAAATCTTCCAAGAACCCAATTTCCTTGTATCTATTTTTCTGGTCATCATGGGATGTTATCCTGCTAATTTATTTCATTACATCTGACTGAACAGTGTACTAACATATATGTGGGGTAAGAAAGAATGCAGAAGGCAGGTAACTTCCTTTTTAGATAACATGCCCCGAGAACTAAACTCAGACTCCAGTGGACAAAATATTAATTTCATGGACATATATGGGTATAAGAGGCTGGACAATGAAGTTTCTATCTGTAGTGGCTTATATCTTCTAAAACATGATTGTTTCTATTACTTTAAAAGCAGTGGGAAGACTAGATATTGGAAATAGTCAGTGGTGTCCTCTACAATCCACTTTCCTACCCCTCACTGTCTAAATGCATTTTCTTTTCTATAAACACACCTTTCCCACCTCTTCCACAAGAGAAACTTGCAAGTCTTCTCTACTTAATTCATTATCTCAAAGATCAGGATCTCTGGCTTAGATCATCACTGGTAACATTTTCACCAAATATTTTGCTATAGCCCACTATTTGGTTATTTAATCAGTTCAGGTTTCCTTTCTTTCTTTCTTTTTCTTTCTTTCTTTCTTTCTTTCTTTCTTTCTTTCTTTCTTTCTTTCTTTCTTTCTTTCTTCTTTCTTTCTTTTCTTTCTTTCTTTCTTTCTTTCTTTCTTTCTTTTCTTTTTTTCTTTCTTTCTTTCTTTCTTTCTTTCTTTCTTTCTTTCTTTCTTTCTTTCTCTTTCTTTCTTCCTTCCTTCCTTCCTTCCTTCCTTCCTTCCTTCCTTCCTTCTTTCTTTCTTTCTTTCTTTCTTTCTTTCTTTCTTTCTTTCTTTCTCTTTCTTTCTTCTTTCTTTTCTTTCAGTTATTTGCTATGGCAATATCCCACTTGTTATGCCACAGAGTAAAACAATGTTGTATTCAGTTTGTTTTATTATTTCATCATTTTTATTGTCTTGAATCTTTTCTTTGTGCTGTGGAATAAATAAAATGTCTTAAAATTTAAAAGAATTGAAGAAGTGCCAGTTTCTGCATTAATTAGGATAGGTGCTAATTTGCTATAACACTAAGAACTAAAAATTCATACATTTAAATGACACTTATATATGATAGAAGTGCATTTCTCTCTTCCAGAATAGTCTGTTATAGGTAGACAGCCAGGTCCCCTAAGTGGTTATTTTCCATGAGGATATCCAGGCACCCAGGTTTCTTTATTTTATTGCTTTGATCACCTACAGGGCATCTCCCTTTCATGCTGGCTCACTAGTACCACATTTGCTTTCCTTGGGAATAAGAAAAATGAGAAATAGAGGACTATCGTATTAATTTTTAAAATTTATGACCAGAGGCTGCTCCTATGCCACTGGTTTGAATTTAGTCCCAATTCCACATATAACATTAAGACAGGCTGGAAAAGAAAGTTTCTAGCTTTGCATAGAGTCCTATGTCTAAATTGAATAAGGAGGGAGTAGGTAATAGAGGGTGATTAGAAGTCTGGCACAGGAGAAAGCCAGTAAAGACCTAAAAACAGAAATAATTAAAGTGGTATCTAGAAAGGTAGGGTTAGGGAGAGGATGAATGGTAGAGGGAAATCTTGATTTTCATAATGAAACAGTTCTATGATATATAATATTTAAGAATCATGCTGCATGGAGTACTCTGGTTATATTTTAAAAATTAAACGACAAAACAATATACAGCATTGAGAAACATGAGGGAAAATTTGAAGGAGAGCGAGCAAAGACATAAAGTCAAGGTCTTATAAAAACATGTACATTTGGAAGTGTATAGTGTTTCAAGAGTTTATGAAACAGAAATTGACATTTAGAGCTTTAGATATTGTTTATGCTATCTAAATAAATATAAAAAATAGAGATTATTTTTTCCCCTGAGGTTAATAACAACGAAAGTGCTCCTTTTTCCCAAATACCTGCAGCATGATCACTTAACACTTTTAAATCTTAAAGAATCATTAAAGAAAGAAAAAAATGAAGCAAAATAAATAAAAAGAAAATGCCTTTTAGCTTTTACACTTTGGAGTTCTTACTTTCATCACAAAGTAAAATTTACAGTGGAGATAGGCTTGTATCCTTTGAGGCTGTAAGTCTATGTGCATGTGGTGTGTGTGTGTGTGTGTGTGTGTGTGTGCACGCATTGGTCAGAGGAAGAGAAGACATGGAACCTCTTAAATCATATAATTTCATGTTTTTATTTTTTAAAATAAGTTACTGTTGTTAACTAATATCCTTGTATTTGTTTTAGACATAGTTTCTAAGTTTTGAGTGTTTAAGTTGTAAATGCGATGTTTCAAAACAAAATGACAAACTTGACAAAATAAGTATGCTTTTAGTCTCAGGTTTCTCAATTCCAATACAACATGACATTCACAGATGTAAAAATAACAGGCATGTAGAACGGAGAGAGCATGTGGTGTCTGTATATTTCATATATTCCATCACCCTTGATTTAGGGATAAGAAAACTGAGACTCAGACGACATATCTTACTCAAGATCATTGAGGTAATTTTTGATGGGTCTGTATGTAATACCCACACGTCTAACTACAAGTGAGAACAGTGGGCATCAAGTGATGCAATTTCAATCATACATGGATAAGACAATGAAATTGCCAAATATATACTGACTTAGTGAAAATAACTTTACAAACTCACTCGTGGGAACAGTTCTTTATTTTTCAAAAGATTAACACGTCATTTAAGGAGAAAGGTATTTCAAGAAATATAGTATTCTTACTTCAACATGTGTTTGCAGGTTATAAAATTACTTTCAATGTATAATGCAAATTTACTATTTTTATTACTGAAATAAACCTTTCCAGAATATATTATGGTGGCACTTTCACTGAAATATTTTCGTAAAACTGCAATTAAAATTTATAGGTGTGTTAATATATAGGTATATTATTGTATTTAATTATTTTTTAAAGTTGAGACATCAGTTTGTAGGAATTTTTTTTATTTAACCAAAAACACACATGATACACAGTGAATATAATATTTACAAATCCATTTAAGATTTTTTTAAAGATTTTTATTTATTTATTCATGAGAGACCCAGAGAGATGAGGCAGAGACACAGGCAGAGAGGGAAGCAGGCTCCATGCAGGGAACCCGATGTGAGGACTGGTCCCAGGACTGCGGGACCATGACCCAAGCCCAAGGCAGATGTTCAACCACTGAGCCGCTCAGGCATCCCTCCATTTAAGATTATATACATATTTGATTTAATTTGTTTATAGTATTAAAATGATTTTTCTCCTTCATTTTGTAGGTGTCTCTGGAAAAATATTCCTCATGTTTCTTCTTTTTTTTTTTTCCTCATGTTTCTTCTGTATCAAAAAATATTTCTTAATTTACTTATTAGAGAGATCTGAAACCAGATTTTCAAACTTATTTCTAGAAGAAGTATGCATGATCATTTACAGTTCATCACTAAACATTAAGATAATAATCACAAGTATTTCACTCTCCTAAAATGATCATTAAAATCATCATTATTCAGTTTACTGTTGTCTCCTGATGATAAAACTGGCCATGCACCAACGAGAACTGTGCACTGGAATTAGTGATAAATGCCAAGTGCACCTGGCAATACTTCCACTTATGCAACGATTGCTGGTCTGCCACCCAGCAAAAACCTTATGAAATTCTATGTTAGCTGCTTCACTGCCTTTTGATATCTGAAAAGCCATTCTTCCTTTAAGCCTATTATAAATAAGTGGGTTAAAGAAAAAATATATATGAAATGCTAGTGGAGTGTAAGGAAAAGTTTATTCCCTACTGTGGTCTATAATCACTGCACATGGCCTTCTGAGTGTGGAGGGAATTGCTATTAAATGTAAGGAAATGTGGAATTTCTACAAATTAGAATGACTTCACTTTAGCAAAGCTTAACATTTCAAGCATGTTTTCATCTATTTTTCAGGAATAAAAAAGTGTGTCAGGTATAATTTTCATTCATACAAAAGACGTTGTGTAATATGGCTAAAAATGTGAAGTGAAATTTGATTTCATGGCTTTTAAAATACGCAAATTTTAAAATATCACTTTGTTCTGATTATCTGCTTCAAGAAGGAAACCTAATTCTTCACCTCTGGCAGCATGATAAATCACAGTTCTTGAAAATATTAGGCTAAAGTATTTTGACATTTCAGGACACGGTAAATATTTTATGAATCATGAGGGGCCAGTTCAATTTATTGCATTGACTAATTCTAAGCACATCAATTTTTTTCAGTGGAAATAAACTAGTTTGAAAAGAAAACTAAAAGAATATGTAAGGACATGATTAAAGTATATATACAGTGACCATGACATTTAGAACATTTACCTGCTCTTACTAGATTTACTATTGGTAAAAAGTCACAGTGAAATTCTTATTTTTGACTCAGCTGAATGTAATTCATAGAAAAGGAAGCATTTTACTGCTCCTTGGTGAGGAAATTACTTGATGGTGATAATAAATCAATAATGAACTGTATCATGCATTTCACACCCAACAAATGTCAAACTTCATACTAACAGAATCTAGACAAGACATGCCTGCATTCCATGAAAAGGCAAAATTATAAAAACAGTGATTTTAAAATATTACTTTCTATTCCTCTTGAAGACAATTCCTCTGTGAATCAGTGAGAATGGCTTGATCTTGTTTCATAATTACATAATCAAAACTAAACATAATTTATTATAATATTGCCTCTGTACTCATACAATAAGAGATTAAATTATAATTACTTCATGTCCACTGCTAATGAATAAAATAAGTAGATAAATTTAAAAAATTAGTATCCATAATAGATAATTGAGCTATTAGCACAATTTTATCAACTGTTATTATTTAAAAAATTGTTACAGAAATTGATGAAATAATGGGAAGGGAATTCAATTAAGAGCCTTCAAGTTTTAAGAAGGTGAGACACTTGATGTGTATTCACATCTTAGACTGTGCTTTGACTCAATTCTCCTCCTGTATCATGTTTCAAATCCTACAAATTAGAAAAGAAACTGAACTCTTACATATAAACTTACTTATGTAATTTTTCTTTCCTAAAACTGTGCCTTAGACAATCAATGTTCTATCTTAGATGTTTATCAGGAAATGAGGCAAGCAGATCTACGGATGGCCATTTGATGTCTTGGTAGAGGTCAGGGGAAAAAAATATGAGAACACAGGCCATTTTTCTCCCCTTTGTCTATTTTCTACGTGATAAGTTCTTGTATGTTCAACTTCCACAAATGAATTGATTTGAGCATGTTTTTATTCTCTCATCATCCTTATAAAATTAGGGAAAAAGAAATTTATTATTTTAAATTTGAGTACAATTGACACATGATGTTACATTAGTTTCAGGTGCACAACATAGTGATTAAACAAGTCTATGTGTTATGCTACATTCCCCACAAGTGTAGCTACCATTTGTCACCATTCAACACTATTAGAATACCACTGACTGTATTCCCTATGCTGGACCTTATATTTCCATCACTTATTCATTCCATAATTAGAAAACTGTGTCTCCCACTCCCCTCTCTGCATTTTGCACATCGCTTCAGCCTCTTCCCTCTGACAATATTCAGTTTACTCTCTGTATTTATGTCTGATTTTACTTCTTGTTTATTTGTTCTGCTTTTTATATACCACATATAAATGAAATCATATGATATTTGTCTTTCTCTGTCTTATTTCACTTAGTGTAATATCTTCTAGGTGCATCCATGTTTTGCCAATTTAATTTGACATATTAGTAGAACTTATAAAAAGAATTGACAAATATACTTAGAATAAGTAAGGGAAACATTACAGAAATATAAACCCACGATTAACTTAAAAATGTTTGCTAAAACTGCACTTATTGTATCGAGTATTGAGTAATGTCTAGATTGTTGAATCACTATGTTGTGCACTTAAAACTAATATAAGATGTATGTCAACTATTCTTCAATTTTAAAAAAATTGGGAAAAAAGGTAAAAGTTAAGTGTACTGTAAGTTAAAAAGATCATGTCATATCTGTCTGTGGAAAGGTTTGGTATTTAATTCTGCTGCAGGAAAATGACATAACATCTATATTTCCATTAACTGAATCACTTCCACAAAAATAAGCTTATATTAACCTCTCTATTGAGGATGTAAGAAAGGACACTGACGGAGAGTAGACACAAAGATCTTGGTAAAAAGATGTAATGAGCAGCAGTACTTTGTAAAAAAGAAAAAAATTGTTAATAAATAAGCAAAAAGGCAGTATTTTATAGTGCACATTGAAGAGTAAAGTCTCTTTTGCGATATGAGAGTCAAAGAAGGCATTGGATTTAAAGGGAGCTTTTAGCAAGTGTATAAAATAAATTAAGCTTTACCTCAACCTATGACAAAGGTACCGATCTAAGCTGTTGACAAGATCAGTATGCATTGGTATAGGGCAACCACAGCTTGATTAACAAAGGATGCTGCAGATCTGGCCATGTTAAGCAAAAATAGTTCCTTGTTGAACAGGACAAATTTTCTTTGAGATTATATATTTAACCCTGACACAGTAAGCATTTCAACTTACATTAAGTGAAGAGGAGGGGGAAGTTTATTTCAGAATCCCAATGATTCTATCATCTATCTATCTATCTATCTATCTATCTATCTATCATCATCTATCTATCATCTATCATCATCTATCTATCTATCATCTATCTATCTATCTATCTATCTATCTATCTATCTATCATCATCTGTCTATCATCTATCTACCTATCTATCTGTATTTTGGCCCTATATGTATGGTAGTTGTAAGTATGTATTTTTGAAAACCATTGCAACTTTATAAACAAAAATATCACATTGGTACATGGGGACTTGGGACACATACACAGTATTCTGGGGGCAGGGAATCAGTTGATATTTTTCCGATTATCTACAATGAATATGTCCTAATTTTGGGTTAAATCAAAAAATAAGGATTGCAGTGTCTAAAATAATCTTGGCAAACAAAATATCTAAAAGAATGTTGCCTAGGCAGGCTTTGTTTGTTCTATATACCAATTGAGATAACAGGAGTATAGTTTATTAGATATTTGAGTCTTAAGGGATTTTTTTTTTTTTACAATGGGAATTTTTACACTTTAGTTGCAAGACATACTTGCTAGAATTTTTCAGAAAATTAAGCAAATGGTACAATTTCTGTTTTAAGTGCTTTGTTTATTGAAGCTGCCTTCTCTCCATCTTTCTTTGTCTCTATTTCTCTCTCTTTGTCTCTCTCTAAAGATAGACAAATAGATAGATGATAGATAATTAGATAGATAGATAGATAGATAGATAGATATGTAGATATATAAGTACATAGATAGATATATCCTTGATAACATATCTGAGCTACTCACATGTGTATGGATAGCTGCAATGATCATTTTTTTCAACTTTACTTCATATCTTTTAATAGATTGAAATGTTATAAATTTCAATAAATATATGCTTCATTGTTTATATTTCTAATTAAAATATCAAAGTATTCTTTCATAAAAAGTCATGCTTTCTAATAACAGTAATAAAGTTCTTACATTAATATTAGAGCATATTTCCTTATTGAGCTGAAGTAATTGGATACTTAGCATGCTGCTCATGTTCTCTCTAACTCTCTCTCTCAAATAGATAATAAATTTTTTAAAATCTTTAAAAAAATATAGGACTACTAGTTTTAATTTTATTGTTAAGCCCCAGGGTAACATAATGCATGATGTTATTGGCCACCAGCAATTACCATTATATACAACTTAATCTCTATTTTAAACAAATAATTTATATTATTGGTATGAAATATTGGTGGAAGTTAACTTTTATCCTCTTTTATCTTTATAATTACATTACTTTTAATTAAGTTTCCATATACATTTGGAAACTTCACATCTAATTCATTAAATTAAAAGTTTGGGAGAAAAAAAAGAGATGATAATTCAATATAAATTAATTGACCAGCATTTATTCAAAGAGAACAACCAAACTCAATATAATAGACTTATGTTACTTCCATGTTCAAGCATCATAAGTCATACTCTGAAAAGGATAAATGGAGATTATGCTTACAGGCAACAAATATTTGTCTTCTTACCACTAAAAATTCATACATGAAAAACAAGACATACTTTCATTTATTTCTTGTATGTATCACATGAAATGCATGTAGATTTCCTACGTGCAGTGTCAGAAAGCTTAGGGTTCTTCAATGTACCAGACATTAGGGATCAAACAAACATCATGTCTTTTTACATCTATCCATCCTTCCTCATGGGTTTCATATTTTGTAATGAGGATTGGCATGGAAATAATTGAATTGAAAATAATCAAATTAGGGATGCCTGGGTTAAGCTCAGCGGTTAAGTGCCTGCCTTCAGCTCAGGGCGTGATCCTGGAGTCCCAGGATGGAGTGCCAGGATCGAGTCCCACACCTGGCTCCCTGCGTGGAGCCTGCTTCTCCCTCTGCCTGTGTCTCTGCCTCTCTCTCTCTCTCTCTCTCTCATAAATAAATAAAAATCTTTTAAAAAGAGAAAATAATCAAATTACAGTGTAAGGTCATAGTGCATTAACAATGCCGGGCTCTGACAGAAAAAAAAATAGGCTTTTTATCCTCTTACAGAAGCTGAAAAAATGTGGGGATGCCATCTTCCTGGGCCTTCTATGTTTTTACTCACTTCCTGATTTTTCTTTTATCAATTAGGATCAGCACTGACATTTTCAGCTATAATCATGTGTTTGTCCACGTCTCAGTTTATTTGTTTTTGGTTACTGTGTTTCCAGCTCTGTTGTTAAGAACATGTACATTTTGGATGTTTATGATTTTGGGGAAATCAACCTTTTCATTTGTAATATCTCTTTTCATTTCTAGTAGTAACTTTGTTCTGCAGTGCTTTGGTACTCCAGCCTACCTTTGGGTCATGTATTCCTTCATTCTTTCCTTTCATTTTAACCTATCTCTGTCTTCCTCCTTAAAGTGTTTTTCCTGTAGGATGCTTATTGATATTTCTTGCTTTTTAAAATCCAATTTAACAGTCTCTGCCTTTCTGTTCTTGCTGCATTTAAGTCATTCACACTTAGTTTGGTTATTGATATGTCTAAATTAAACTGTCAGTTTTCTGGGCTGTTTTCTATTTGTTCCATCTGTTCTTTCTATTTTTTCTCTTCATTTTCTGGATTCTCTAGAGCTAATTGGTCATTTTAATCATTACAATTTATCTTCACTATTATGGTGTGATTTTAGTGGTTGCCCTGAGGTTTTCAATATTCATCTTTAATTAACCATACTCAAATAATATTATACAGCTTCATGTACACTGTAATGAATTTATAACAATAAATCCTCAATTTCTCAATTCTTTCTTTTATAATAATCTCATATTTTATATGTGTTATGAACAATCAATACAGTTTGCTTTAGATAAATAAATAACTAAAAAAGAGAAAACTAGTTTTATTTTATTATCCTATTATTTATCCCATTCCTGGTGCTCTTAATTCCTTGCTATAAATTCATAACTTTGTTATCATATTCTTTTAGTATGAAGAATTTCTTTTAAGACTTCTTCAAGGTCATTTTGCCTGTGGAAAATGCTCCAAGTTTTAGTTAAGCTGAGAAAGCTGAATTCAAATTCAGACCTTTGGACTCAAATGGAATTATATCAATGGCTTTCTTGCTTCTCTAACTTTCAGATGGCAGATCATGAGATTTTTCAGCCTTGATAACTGTGTGAGCCAATTCCTATCATAAATCTCCTCATGTATCTCTCTATATATCTTATTTGTTCTGCTTCTCTGGAGAATCCTGACTAATGCAGTTTGTCTCTACCAAATCTCATAGCAACATTCCACTGTTACTTTTATTCCATACTTGGTGGGCTGGGATTGGGGTTCTCTGCTGTTCCAATTACCCTCAGTCTGTCGCTGTGTCCAGAAGTGTCTGGAAGTGTCCTTCAAAATGATACACTTCCTCTACTACATGTAGATCCCAGGGTCCTTCTTCTACTCCCTCAGAGGTAGAAATCATCCCCCTTTCCATTTCCCATTTATAGTGGATATTCCCAGTAGCTCAATGTTGGCTGTTTTTGTTATTCTCCCAAGGATTAAAGTATTTTTCCCCATAGCTGATCCTGGACAAGGATTCTTATGCAGTTTTTTTGCTCCTCTTACAACAGCTGTTTATCCCCCTACCTCATGCCATTTTTAGGAGGCAAATTTAGTCAGCATGTACTCCTTTTTTCTGTGAGTTTTTTGTGGGGGTTCATGGCAAAAAGGCCAGCAAGAACTTGCTATCCCTCCCTATATATCTGTGGTCACTGGGGCTTCATACACTTCTGCCATCATATTGGCCTCCGCCAATTTATCAACTATTCAAACCCAATTCTTTGTATCAGCACCCTATATCCTTTGCCTTTCTAAAATAGTGTTTGATCCTATACCTCCCTACAGGACTCTATGTCTTCTTAGATTTAGGATTACTCAGTTGCTCTGAAATATCAGCTTTCTGATGTTTTTAAGCAGTCAAAGTCTGCATTTTGTCTGGATTTTTCCTTTGTGTAAGTGTGGAGTGATGCTCTTTCCAACTTTATATATTCCTGAGATGAAACCAAAGTGAACATTAATCATCTAAAGTCAAGGATGCTGCCTTTTAAATCAGCGTTTAAAACATTTACCATTGGCCAAACATTTAAAGTTGTTCTGTGTCACAGCAGGACTCTATAAACACTATTTGCATACTAGAAATAAGTGTAAGCACAAAAGATAAAAATTTCTAAAAATGAGATATTAGGAGTTATCATATTGTGCCGATTGTGCCAGATTGTGCCTCATCAGATATGAAATAATTACATTTCATCATAATTGTTATTAGTAAAAGATTTTCCAAATTTAAAGACTTTCCATATTTGGCACAGTTTCAAGAGTGCAAACTGCATAATAATACATATAGCTCTACATGTCATGAAGAAATAAGCCTGATGATGTAGGACACATATATACATACTAATATAACCCAGGAACGATTGATGTTCATACTTCACATTTCCGAAACTTCCTCAGAATGTGGACTATCCCACAAAATTTTCATAATGGAGTACAAAGAAAAATCAGCGTAAGTAACATCAAAAGAACAATCATAAGTATCACAAATGAAGCATTTGTATTCTAATGGAGCATTCTAAATATCCAAATAATATTTTCTTCAAATAATATTGATTTCCCTTTCTACCTACCCATTTTTCTTTAGGTCTTGTGCATAAAGGCAATTATCATTTAGATTGTTTTTAGTCTTTTGAGACCAAGAAGAAATATCTTAATGCAGAAATGTACATTTTACTTGTTCATAAATTAGTTCGTTTTACAGTCTTATCTTTCACGGTGACTCATTAGATAGATAACTTTACGTTTATGCTGCAATATTTTCCCAAAATTCTTTAATTCAAATTCATAGAGGTAGTATATATTTCAAAGAAAGTCCTATTCTTAAGAAAAAATAATTGTCCATTAGAAAAATTAAAAAAAAAAAAAGAAAAATTTGCTATTTGTTGATTATAATTCCATTTTTTCTTTAAATAGTATATCTTTACATTTTAGCATAAGTAAGCACATCTTATAATAATATTTTGTATCTTATAAGCCTAATTGTTATTTTTTAATTTTATAATTATTTGTCACACAATAAGAAATATGAGATTGTGTGAAAAGTCAATGCTTATATTCAGGTTTTAAAGTCTTAGCCAACATACTAAGCATTTAATTAAAATTAAATATACTAAATTACCTAATTTTATAAATAATTTTATAAGGATAGACAATATCATTCTCATTTTACAGATGAAATTAAGGTATGGAAAATTCAAGACCACCTAATTAACAATTGTTAGGGTCATGACTCAATTCCAGCCCATTTATCTCCATTATCTATATCATTAATGACAAAGCTATAAAACTTTTATGAATTTTTGGCAAAAAAGTCAGCATAATTGATATTAATCATACAGAATTTGCCTGCATGTACATACACATACACGTGCACACACACACACAGATGTTCAGAAGTATTTAAAATCATAAAAATCAATTCTTAGTGAAGCTAGAGGAAACTTTAGGTTTAATATCTTTTTCAATGTGAATGTTCTCAACAATATTCCTTTTGAAGACTCCATTTTACCACATTATACTTTTAGCTCACTTCACAATTTTAAATCAGTGTTAGGTAGACTATATTACATTCTGTATGTGATATAGATACATTTTATTGATCGTCTTTTAATGGCTAGTCTTCAGTAAAAATTATGTATCTTGTTGTTTGTTGGATCTTGGAGAGACCCAGGTATTTAACCACTGACACTTTATTCAAATTGCCTTTAGGTAAGTAAATGGGTATATAAATTCCCACACAAAGCATTCAATTTCTAACTTTGCCAGATTTTTTTACTAGAAGTAAAAATTTAAACTTCTTGTTATCACTTGAAACATATTCAACCAACAAAATAATTAAGCATCTTCTAAGTGAAGATTTCCAGACTGAGTGAAGAGCATTAATAATGAATAAGGTATTCACAGTGTATACCCTCAAGAATATTAAGTGTAGAGAAGGAAATGGATAATTACATTAGCAAACAAAATAGAGTATAAAACAAGGTTAGAATAATACTATAAAAATAAGTATCTGAAATATCAAACAGACTTTAGAAAGGAAGGATTATCCACAATTCTAGAAGAAACACCTGATGCAGAATTTATATTAAAAGTGTAATACATTGCCTTTTAGTTTTGTTGACTGTATCCTTTGCTATGCAAAAGCTTCTTATCTTGATGAGTCCCAATAGTTCATTTTTGCTTTTGTTTCTTTTGCCTTCGTGGATGTATCTTGCAAGAAGTTACTGTGGCTGAGTTCAAAAAGGGTGTTGCCTGTGTTCTCCTCTAGGATTTTGATGGAATCTTGTCTCACATTTAGATCTTTCATCCATTTTGAGTTTATCTTTGTGTCTGGTGCAAGAGAGTGGTCTAGTTTCATTCTTCTGCATGTGGATGTCCAATTTTCCCAGCACCATTTATTGAAGAGACTGTCTTTTTTCCAGTGGATAGTCTTTCCTGCTTTGTCGAGTATTAGTTGACCATAAAGTTGAGGGGCCACTTCTGGATTCTCTATTCTGTTCCATTGATCTATGCGTCTGTTTTTGTGCCAGTACCACACAGTCTTGATGACCACAGCTTTGCAGTACAACCTGAAATCTGGCATTGTGATGCCCCCAGCTATGGTTTTATTTTTTTTTAAATTCCCCTGGCTATTCGGGGTCTTTTCTGATTCCACACAAATCTTAAAATAATTTGTTCTAACTCTCTGAAGAAAGTCCATGGTATTTTGATAGGGATTGCATTAAACGTGTAAATTGCCCTGGGTAACATTGACATTTTCACAATATTAATTCATCAAGATAAGAAGCTTTTGCACAGCAAAGAATACAGTCAACAAAACTAAAAGACAACCTACAGAATGGGAGAAGATATTTGCAAATGACATATCAGATAAAGGGCTAATTTCCAAGATCTATAAAGGACTTATGAAACTCAACAGCAAAGAAACAAACAATCCAATCATGAAATGGGCAAAAGACATGAACAGGAATCTCACAGAGGAAGACATAGACATGGCCAACACGCACATGAGAAAATACTCTGCATCACTTGCCATCAGGGAAATACAAATCAAAACCACAATGAGATACCACTTCACACCAGTGAGAATGGGGAAAATTAACAAGGCAGGAAACCACAAATGTTGGAGAGGATGCAGAGAAAAGGGAACCCTCTTACACTGTTGGTGGGAATGTGACCTGGTGCAGCCACTCTGGAAAACTGTGTGGAGGTTCCTCAAAGAGTTCAAAATAGACCTGCCCTATGACCCAGCAATTGCACTGTTGGGGATTTACCCCAAAGATACAGATCGATGAAACACCGGGACACCTGCACCCCGATGTTTATGGCAGCAATGTCCACAATAGCCAAACTGTGGAAGGATCCTTGGTGTCCATCGAAAGATGAATGGATAAAGAAGATGTGGTTTATGTATACAATGGAATTACTCAGCCATTAGAAATGACAAATACCCCCCATTTGCTTCAACGTGGATGGAACTGGAGGGTATTATGCTGAGTGAAATAAGTCAATTGGAGAAGGACAAACATATGGTCTCATCCATTTGGGGAATATAAATAATAGTGAAAGGGAATATAAGGGAAGGGAGAAGAAATGGGTAGGAAATATCAGAAAGGGAGACAGAACATAAAGACTCCTAACTCTGGGAAACAAACTAGGGGTGGTGGAAGGGGAGGAGGGTGCGGGGTGGGGGTGACTGGGTGGCGGGCACTGAGGGGGGCACTTGACAGGATGAGCACTGGGTGTTTTTCTGTATGTTTTGCAAATTGAACACCAATAAAAAATAAATTTATTATTAAAAAATAAAAATAAAATAAAATAAAAGTGTAATATGAAATATATAAATAACAAAAAAAATCACAATCATATTTTTCTAATTGAAGAGGTAACTAAATCAAAAAGGATTTTCTGGTAATTTAAGTCTACTGAAAACATTTATCATCTCAAAAGTTCCATTTACCCTTTATAATCATATCCCCTTTCAATCCAGATCTTAATAACTTACAATTTGCTATTTGTCCTTATAGTTTTGCCTTTTCAAAAAAAATGATGTTTGCATAGACTATGTAGTTGTTACTTAGCATAGTGTTTTAAAATTATCTGTATCATTGTAGGTATGAGTAGCATGTTCCTTTTATTACTGAGTGGTATATAGTATGGATGTGCCACGTTTCCTTATCCATTCTCCAGATGTGGACAATTGGATCATTTCTAGTCTTGCAATTATAAATAAGGCTCTTAAACACATGCATAGGTCGTTATTCAAATACAGTAATAATCATCTCTGTTGAGCAAAACACCTCGGGGTGGACAATTGGGTCATATAGTACTGATTTAATTTTACCAAAAAAACTGACTAATGATTTTCTTCACTGTTAGTACTATTTCAAAAATCATCAACAGGAGTGCCTGGGTGGCTCAGTCCACCTTCCACTTGGGTCATGACTTTAGGATTATGGGATTGAGCACCTTGATGCTCTCCACTCAGTGGGGAGCCTGCTTCTCTCTCTTTCTCTCTGAGCCTCCAATGGCTTGTGCTCTCTCTCTCTCCCTCTCTCTCTCAAATAAATAAATAAAACCTTATAAAAAATAAAACTTTATTAAAAAATCATCACCAGTGCATCAGAGTTCCAGGTAATCTAAATTTTTTCCTTGCCAGAACTTGTTATTTCCAGTGTTTTTTGTTTGTTTGTTTGTTTGAAGTTTAGTTGTTCTATTACAACTTTTTATCTATTTTATCTATTACAACCAGTTTATCATGGTATCCCTCTGTGATTTAAATTTGAATTTCCCAAGTTATTATGTTAATATTTTCATGTGCTTATGCCATCTTTATATCTTTTGGGGTGAATTGTCTGTTCAATTTTCTTTTTTTATTTGAGGGAGAGAATGAGTGAGAGAGAGCAAGAGCAAGGGGAGGAGGAGAGAGAGAGGAAGAAGCAGACTCCCCACCTAGTGGGAAGCCTGATGTGGCGCTCAGTCCTGAGACTCTGGGATCATGACCTGAGCTGAAGGCAGACACTTAATGGACTGAGCCAACTAGGTGCCATGTCTGTCCAAAATTTTTGTTGTATGTGTTCTAATTACTGCATTTTGAAAGTTCTTTATATTCTCTGGATATGGACATTTGTCTTTGTATAGATTTTGGAAACATATTCTCCCAATCTGTAGCTTATCTTTTCTCATTTAAAGACTGTCTTTCAAATAGAACACATTTTTAATTTCAGTGAAGTCCAATGTATGAATTGTTTTACCTAATAATTTGTCGATTTGATGTCCCATCTAAGAAATCTCTGCATAATCCTATGTCACAAAATTTGTTCTATACTTTCTCACAGAAATTTTAGTTCCAAGTTTTACATTTAGTCTATAATTCACTTGGAGTTAATTTTTGGATATGGTGAGAAATCTAGATTGAAGGTTATTACTTTGTAGATGAATATCTAATCTTTTGTGCACATCATTTATTGCAGAGTATCCTTTTAAGATTGATGGTCTCAGCATCTTTGTCAAAAAAAAAGACCATATATGTGTGCATCTATATTTGAACTCTATATTTTTTCCTGCTTTTCCAACATTATTTTGAAAAATCCAGGTCCAGGTGCCCCCACACTATCCTCCACCCCGTGTAATTTCTATCCTATTTCATTGGTCAATATGTCTGTCCTTATGCCAATACAAACTGTTGTTGTTTTTTGTTGTTGTTGTTGTTTCTGCAGCCTTTTGCTGGATTATAGCTTGTTTTCCAGTCTTAGACTAGATAGTGCAAATTCACCATATATGTCCTTCTTTTTTCAAAATTGCTTGGCTACTGAAACTCTTTCATTCTCTGATAAATTTTATTTTTTTCTGATAAATTTTAGAATCACTTTGTTGAATTCTACCAACAACAACAAAAAAGAGCATAATGTGATTTTATTTTTAAATGCTGTATATCTAGGTGAACTTGGGGAAAAAACAAATTATGAATATCGACTCTTTAGAAAGTCCATGAATATTATATATGACTCACATTTAAATTTTATGCTCGTTAGCATTCACTGAGCTAATATATGATTTGATTTTTAAGTAATTTTTAAATAATTGGAATATTTTAGTTTTCAAGTATTTTCCCTTTATTATTCTTTCTTCTTCTGATTTGAAATTCATGTATGTTTTATCACAACTTTTAGAAGTTGTGTTTATCTTTTTTTTTTTTTTTTTTTTTACTTTTTAGTTTCTTTTCATTTAAAAAATCTGAATACTTTTTATTGGCTTATTTTCAATTCATGGGATCCCTTCATATAACTTCCATTTCTCTGCTAAAATGATAAACCCCTTTTTGCCACCCCCTATCTTGACTACCTCCCATAACATATTAATTGTAGCTATTTTAAAGACCCTTTCTGATTATTCCAACATGTACATCATTTTAATGTCTTGTTTTCATAATTGTTTTATCTTTGACAGACTATTTTCATTTCTTTTTTGGTATATTTAATACTTTTTCATTAAATGATAAATATCGTAAGTAGGGCAATAGTAATCGAGACAACTGCTATTTAATCATGGAAATGCTTCCTCCATTTATCAATTAGTGTGAGGAAATCAATCAATCTATCCATGAGTTCATCTGGATTTGGGTTTTGTTGATATTGTTATCATCATTGTTCCTCAGACTTCACATTTCTGTAGTGTTGGGGTGAGGCTACCTCATACTGAGGGTTTGGATAAGGTCCCCAAAAATGTTTTTCTCAGTGATTGCTCTACACTCATAGTCTTCAAACAAGACTTCAAACAAGACAGATGAGTAATGTCCATGCTGTTCATCTTCCCTCCTGGTGGCCAACTTCTTTTTTTTTCTCCTTTTTAGGTTTATGTTAAGCATGTGTGGTGTGGTCTCAGTTGGCCTTTTCATGCCTAAATGTTAGGTAACACTCTGCTTATGAGCCTTAGGAGGATGAAATTTCTCAATCCTTTAACCATTGCCTTATGTCTGAGATTGTACTTGGAGGTGAGTTTTCAGCCTGTTTCTCATCAGTAGCTCATTTAAGCTTGGTACTAGGATCCAAGGCCAGTGAAGTTTCCTGGCTGTCTCCCAGTGAAAGAGAGTTTCTCCTTCTACCCATCTTCCACAATAAGCGTTTATTTATTGCTTAGAATGTTTTTGTCTTCTCCCACGAGTATAATGATTTGATTTTTAGGAGAGTAGGGGAGCTGGTAATATTTATTTTCTGCTCATCTCAAATATCACAAATCATCTCCTGCATTTTTGTGGCACTGAGCAAGGCTCTCTCTGGCTCCCTCCTTCCCAATCTTTCTTGTGAGCAAATGGTGGGGGGCCCTGAAAAAAGCTTTGTGTCTAGGACAACTAACAATTACAGATTGATATGATACCCACACTTGGCCTTTAGTTTTTGATAAGACTTGTCAGTTGTCTGGTAACTTTTCTTTTACTCCTACACTCTTTAATAAAGGATATAGTTTGCATGTTATGTTTCTGCTTGATGGAGGTGATCTCTCTTCAGAATTCAGCTTATTTAGTTTTCTTGTCCTCTTCTGGTTTCAGAAATTGAGGTTACTTGGTTTTCTCCAGTCTTTGATGGACACAAGTGAAGTTACAATTTTGTAATTTATTTGGTTTATTCTTGTTAAAATTGGAGTGATAAATGTAGCTTTCTGCATCCATAATGGAATTTATAGGTCTCTAGTCTTGACAGTTCTTTACCATCTCTAGTCTTGACTCCTTCACCAAGTTCTTTGGATTTCATCTCCTAAAGACATAAGAACAATATGATCAAGATAGATTTTTAAAAATCATTATTACTATACTTTTTCATGATTTTCTTCACTACCTTTCAAAAACTTTGATAGTTATTAAGAAATTAGATCAATTAAGGGCCACATGATTGATGAAAATTTCACAACAAAGATGAAAAATAAGCTCTCATTTAAACTATTGGCAATTTTATTTAGATTGACATCATAAATATAATACGAGAAATCATTTAGAAAACATATAAGTTAAGTTGCTTACTATATTTTCCTTGATTTACATTTTCTAAATTAAATTTTCCCATAGAAGAATCAGGTTTCTAAATGCCTCCTTGTTCCTAAAATATTGATATTCGAAAATTAGCTATTTGTGGCCAGGAGCTCCACAGCATTTAATGAGATGTTATTCTATAGAGGGGCTGCTGTCTGGGTTTGAATCATAAATTTAGCATATGTGTAGTCTACGAATTTCTTAACTTTATTCCAGCTTTTTCAGCTGTTAAGCGAGGTGACAGTAATATCTTTTCACAAGATATTTGTGAACATTAATTTAGAAAAGTACCTGAAACTTAAATTTTGATGTTTCTAATCTTAAAGAATACATGGTAACAATAATTTAGAAGTATTCATTTTAAAAGTTTTGACAGATTGAAACCATATAGTGTTGATGAGGGAATTTGCAAGGGATCATTCCAGATTCAGAGAAAGAGTTGAGATTTTGAAAAATCTTTCCTTGGGATAAATTGTGGGAGGTAGGAGAGATAAATATTAAGATCTTATAGGTCCATTTTTACACTAATACCAAATGAATTTGAACAGATTGTGTATTTGATAAGTGAATAATGTTAAATGTAAAAAGTAAAGGTAATGCAGAGTAATATTACCACTCAATATTTACCTATTTTGCTGCTTCCTATAGGCCAAGTCCTCAAGTAGCTCACTTGTTGAGACAAGGAATGATAAAAAAAAACAAGTTATTATTACCAACAATAAATAACAGCAGAATGTGACCCATATTTGGTTGCTACTGTGTCTGTTGGAAGGGTGGTCAATAAAGGCATCATATATGAAATCATTAATACATAGACATACTCATGGTGGATGGGTAGGACATGAAAAAAAATCACATAAGCATGTTTATTTTTTTTATTATTATTATTTTTTTAAACCCTGAGAGAAAGTTACTACTCCCCCTTTTTTTATTTTTTTATTTATCTATTTTTTAATTTTTATTTATTTATGATAGTCACAGAGAGAGAGAGAGAGGCAGAGACACAGGCAGAGGGAGAAGCAGGCTCCATGCACCGGGAGCCTGATGTGGGATTCGATCCCGGGTCTCCAGGATCGCGCCCTGGGCCAAAGGCAGGCGCCAAACCGCTGCGCCACCCAGGGATCCCACATAAGCATGTTTATTAAAAACTCTTTTTCAAAACAACATCCAAAATGTTCTTCAGTTTGTGAAAGCAAGCCAGCACCTGACATTATCTAGCTTATTTTCCTTACCTTGGTGTTGGGAGGCACCACATTTCCATCCTCTAAGCTACTCTTCTTGGGAAACTGCTTCTTCATGTCAGAGAAAACATGATGTTATCTTTTAAATGTAGAGCATCACAGAAATGTACAATTTATCAGTTAAGTTCAGTGCAATAATTCACGCCATTCTCATTTTTTCTGTAATCATATTTTATCCCTATTCTTTATAGCGGGACAACCCAAATCATCATATTTTTTAATATCTTATACTCTGAAATTTCTGTTCATTCTTACTCCTCCATTCCCACTACACCAATAAGAACACATCAGACAAGTTAGTTGCACAAAATAGATGGCTCTCAAGTGGACCAGACAAGTAGAGGATTCCAGAAAGACACAAAATATTAAAAAAGAAATGATGCATTTTTAGAAAAGCCCTTACTTCAGGATTAATGGAGAGACTCTGTACAGGTGAAGAAGATTAACCGGTGAAGCTATAAATAAAATGCAGGATTGGGTAAATGATATCGTTGACAGTTTATCCTCAGCTTTCTAGAAAGCAGATGGTGAAGCAAAATACTGGATATGACTCCTTGCTAGGGAGTGCAACGAACAGGAATTAGATGGAGTGGGTAGGTAGACAGGAATGTCATCTGGTTGATTACAGATTAATAAGCAGAAGTGATGGTGTGGTCTCCTTGTAGTGGCTGTCAGTGATGGGAAGGGCACCCATCTGCCCCATTCCAGGTGGTAAGCACGGACTGCTTTTTAGTGCCATCATTCTCCACCAAT
Source organism: Canis lupus dingo (assembly GCF_003254725.2). Taxonomy (NCBI): domain Eukaryota; kingdom Metazoa; phylum Chordata; class Mammalia; order Carnivora; family Canidae; genus Canis; species Canis lupus. The sequence goes on along the minus strand of NC_064261.1, from coordinate 9,602,369 downwards.
TCTAAACAATCACAGTGATAAAATATTACTATCAGCAGCACACCAGAAAAGAAGTCTCTCAACATACCTCACACAGGCCAGATGTAAGAATTCATCATCCAACACCCTGTGTTTCTTAGTCTCCAATCACTCAAAGTGTCTCCTAAGGAACCATGATCTCTTCAGATTTGTCACCCAGAAAGTAGTGAAGCCAGAACTCCTTTAGCTTAAACCTCACTATGGACCTGACCAGTGCACACATGAGGTAGTATCTTTTTGCAAATAGGAAAAATGTGTAGGATTTCTCATATAGATGCAATCAGGAGGGTAAAGTGACCTGTCCTCAAGACCATGAGGACAGCAGAAACCTTTGCTATTATTTCTCTACCTGGAAATAAGGCAAATGTGTGGATCTGCAGTATGATGAATTGAATTTGGTAAAGGCACCATTCAGGGGATTTCTAATTTTAGTTCTCTGGTCAAAACGAACAATTATATATTTTAAGCAAGTAGTTGATATAGTTAGAATTTTGGATGACTGCAATAATAGATTAAATAAGACTAGGCATCGTAAATGGAATTCATTGATAATCAATAGTTCTTGCAAAGTGAGACTATGGGAAATATAGAGCAGAGCTCCAGTGGGTATCACTTATAATGTGCAGAATGTGAATAGATTTACATTCACATGACAGCAAGAATATATACAGCTTTCCTTCCAGAAAATGTGTTCAATCTTCCACTTTTAAACTTTGTATCATGTTCCGAGGATTCAAAGACAAAGGACATTGCATTTTTATGGATAAATATCCAAATGCAGTGAAACCTTTATGACTATTTGTGTGGAGAACAGGAAAAATCAACTAAAAACCATCCTTTAAACAAACTCTTTAACTCACTCTGGGTTTTGTCTGTTATTCAAGATATCATGAATAGTATCTTATGATATTATCTTATTATTTTATAAATAATTTGCAATTCCTACCCTGAAAAACCTTAGGGTATAGAAGAGTGCACCCAAAATACAATTTATTGTGAGCAATGAGAAGAATGTTTTAAAAATGAGTAATTTAAAAGGCATGGTTATTAACATTTCAAAATAAGAAACATTAGGGACAAAAAAATTTCAATGCTGGTGAAGAATAGGGTAAACATTAAAGATCTCATGTAAGTTGAAAAATTTGACACATTTCTTAAAAATTAGTGGTATCTATTACAGGCAAACATACAAAAGGAAGGATATTTTTGAACAAGAAAAAATATTTTGATAAAAAATGTATGAAATGTTTTATAGTAATAGTAAGGATATGATGGGATAGAATAGATTCAGTTTCAGGAGCATGTAATATTCATCATGGATTAATTTGAGTTTTCAAAAAGCTACATAATACAAAAAATTGAAAGCTTTTTGTGCCTTTGATTCAGAAATACAGAGTCAAAAATATTAGCATTTGTGGAAGGACTTGATACAGTTAACATCGTTGTCAGTGAAAATAAGATCCTGCAAATGAGGGAAGATGTAATTTGTATGTGAGTTTGTGTTTTTTAATATAATTATGGAAGCCACAAATTTAAGATATTACCAAAGGCTTCCCACATGTGGCAATATGCATGTGTGACTCAGATGTAAACCTCATTTATTTCCATATTTTAATGTAGATCTTTCATATTATAATGATTTTACAGTAATTTAGATAAGATTTATAAATCCCTGTCATATGAACCATATAAGAACTTAATCTATTTAACTGCAGGTTGATGAATATTATTTAAATTTATTTTTATCACGGTAAGTCTACTACTGTTATGCATTTGTCTTAAGATATAGTCTCATATTTCATTTCCTATACCTTGAGTCATCCTTCATTCCTTCTAAATGAGCCAAAGAGGAGAAAGGTAGAAAAGAAAAGTAACTTTTTAAAAAGCTGCTACTAAACATAGTAGGACCTTTTTTCCCCTTTTTCTTTGTTTTAATTAATTGGAACAAATATATGAAGACAACTACAATTCTACCTTATGGGGTAGCATCTCACCATATTTTAAAAAAATTCTGCATTTCTTTTTAAGATTATTTATTTTGAAGAGGGAGAGAGTGAGAGACAGAGAGAGAGAGAGAGAGAATGAGAGAGCATGAGCTGGAGGAGGGACAGGGGGAGGGAGAAGCAACTTGCTGCTGAGCCTGATGCAGGACCGGATTTCGGGACTTCTTTTCTCTGAGACAAGATTACTTTGTTTCTAACTAAATATTTTTATATTACAGAGGGCAATACTCGATATAGATTACTCATTTCTACAAGCTACATGGAAACCATGCATATCTTGTTTTATATAGTACTTAATAAAGTACAATAAAAGGTTATTTGCCTCCTTATAGAGATAGAAAGGAAATTTATCAAAATAAACATTATTTTTCATGTCAGTCAGGAGCAAGGACCTTGATATTAAAATTATTCTGTGTGACATTTATGATATACCTGAAGAAATTTAGTCTTAAAAAGGTAAAATATGAATCAAAATTTACTTTAGCTAAAAAATACATTCAATACAGTTATTTGCTTTCTTTTTTGTTGTTTGTGCATCATTTTTATATACATACAAACCTAACTCTACTTTTTTATTTTTATACCAAATCAAAATCTCAGGAAATCTATTTTTATGTTCATGGGACCATATTGCCAAATCTCTTTTAAATTTTTTAAAACCAAAGCATCGACTATTTTGGTTGTTTTGTTGTGTTATAACAGAACATTTGCTAAATCCTTTGAGTTACAAAATAAACTTTGGAATTTATACTTAGTGAAAATAATGAGTGCCTTGTCATTATACAACATAATTTTAACAATTTTAAAATTTCTTTAGCTGAGATGTTATAAAAATAGAGAGATTCTAAAGGAAACCCCAAGACAAAAAATTGTTTAAAAAGCAAAAAATACGTGGACTACATCAACATTAAGCTTTTGTTCAAAACCTTCTTGCTAGCATCCCAAAACTAATATTCGAATTCTTCACCATGCTCTACTTTTCTAACTTACTCTCCTTCCTATTGACCTTGTTCTTTAGCTTTAGCCACTCTTGCCCTTTGGCTCTTCCTTGAGTAAGTCAAACTTCTTCATGTCAATCACCCTTGCTCATTGTGTTACCTCCTTCTGGAATTCTCTTTCCCTAGGTTTTGATTGATTGATTTCCTAAAGTACACCCTTAGTTCCACCCCAATATCTACCTTCTTTCCTGCCTTTTAAATGTGTTCGTTAAACTTGAAATAATCTTAGATTACAATAAAAAAATATTTTGTTTTCTTCACTAGATTGTAAACTCCATGCATGCATGGAAGTTGTCAGTCATCCTTACCTCTCTAGTCCTGATGATTGGAGTAGGGACTAACACAGGACCAATAAATATTTATTGAATAAATCAACAAAAGTTCAGGGTTTCATGGTGAAGTAGACCCCAAAATATGATTTGCACCCTTTCAGAAAAGATCAAGGTAAATGAAAATATTTACTGTAATGAGCAAACCACAAATCATGTTGAGATGAATAGATAATACCTACTCTTTTCACCTTCCCATGCCCCTGCCACATATGTCCATATTCTAATCTCTAGAACCTGACAATATGTTATATTACACTGCAAAAGGGACTCTCTAGATAAAGTCAAGGTTACACAAATTATCAGAAATTATCACAAATTACAGAGAATTATCTATGAGGGCTCAGTAAAATCCACATGGGCTCTTCAAAGTGGAAGAAAGAAACAGACTATCACAGACACAGAGGAAGAAACACGGGAGATCTTTTAAAAAGAGGAACTTGCTTCACCCTTACTCATTTTGAAAATGAAGACAGCCATGAGCCAGGGAATGCACAGTCTCTAAAAGTTAAGAATGACCATCAGCCAAAAGCCAGTAAGCAAATGAGGACCTTCATTTTACCAACTAAATTCTGCCAACAATCCAATTGAGCATGGAAGTAGATTCCTCCTCAAAGGCCAGCCCTTTAGATAACTTCATTTTGAACTTGTGAAATTTGAAGCAGAAATACCAGCCAAACCCACCAAACTTCAAAACGACAGAACTCTAAGGTAGTAGATTCATCTTATATTAAGCCTCTACTTTTATGGCAAGTTGTTACGGCAGCAATTAACAATTAACACATATATGAAAATCTTATCATTCCTTTGTGCTTGGCTATTGTTATTATTTTAAAATTGATATTGTTTATCTTATTTCTATTTAATATTTTTAAGTAAACTTTTAGGCAGAAAATTTCTTATACTTTTACATTTCATTCTTTAACCTCTTTAATTGAACTTTCAACACATGTGTAACACCTTTCTTATCTGTTGTAAATTACTTCTGTCTTTGGTAAATTTAACATAAATAACCATTTGTTTTAGATTTTATAATCTTGATCTACCTTCGCAGGTAGCACAAAAACATATTTTGAAAAATACAAGATGCAAGGATGAATATTAATTGAATGAAGGGGTGGAAGATTGACAGTTGATAAGTAGGAGGTTACAGAGTATTAAATTTTAGATATAGATGGATAAAAAAAATATATAAGTGAAAAAAAAAAACAAACAAACAGCCTACGTTAAAATTTTTTTACTGGCTTCACTAACTGAAGCCATGGAAAAGAGAAAAGTTATTGAAAGGTTTATCTTTTTTTTTTTTTTTTTTTTTTTTTTGAAAGGTTATCTTTGACCTTGAGTTAAGAGACGGGTTGTAATACCACCTTATCCATGTGTAGGATCTTTTCAGTTACTATATATAAAAAAAAAATAGGTCACTTTGTTTCATAGGTAAAAGACATGCTAATCATCATCTACTGTAAGAAAATTCTGTTATTATTTTTTGCCTAAAGGTCTTCACACTTTTAAGAAAGTCGTGTGCTAAAAAAAGAAAGAAAGAAAGAAAGAAAGAAAGAAAGAAAGAAAGAAAGAAAGAAAGAAAGAAAGAAGAAAGAAAGAAGAAAGAAAGAAAGAAAGAAAGAAAGAAGAAAGAAAGAAAGAAAGAAAGAAAGAAAGAAAGAAAGAAAGAAAGTTGTGTGTTGTATTAAAACTTACTTTCAACAATGAATTTTTCTTATACAGTAACTGAAAAGATAGAAGAATTATTCTATTCATGCACATGTCTCATTGGGAAAACAATGTGTGAGCAAGGAAAGATTGGTTTTCATTCTTGTTTTGTTTTACTGTTTTTGTTTTTGCTTTTGTATGAAATGATCAGAATGTGTATTATTTATTCCAACCAGGATAACTCGCTCGTTTTATTACATGATGATATATTAACACTACTTTTATATTGCAGGGTTTTGAATATGCCAAAGAATTGTCATTCTTCTTCCAGGGGAATTTTCTGGGTTATTGAATATGCTTTTCAATGCCAACATTAAAATGATAATAACTGTAATAATTGAACATGGTAATGATAAAAAATGAACTCTATATACCATGCATTATTTTAAATATTACAAGATGTACTGATCTGTTATTCCTCTCCCCAACAAATAGATATCATCATAATTTTCATCTTATTGATAAAAAAATGAGATTTAATGAGGTTGACTAGCTTCTTTAAAATCACAGTTAACCTGGAGTAGAGTCTGTATTGCAACCTAAGCACTCTAATTAGTGGATGAAGCTCACCCAGAAAGAAACTAGTCATGAGTACTACACATAAAACCCTCCTCTGACATTTTCCTTTCAGGGATCTGGCTATTTATCCACTGTCAGATGAGTTAGAATAAGAGACTGCCCCAGGAGAAAAATCTGATATTCTGAAGCAAAGCTAGGAAATGTCTTTTTCTTTTTCAAACGGTGGTTCTGCAACTTAAATGATCATCAAATTTAACAAAGATCAAGAAGCTGGCTAAAGAGGTTAAATAAATTCAATAATTGATAAAAGAAAAAATAAGGCTTTCTGGCCCACTCTGAAGTTTCAGATTCAGATATCAGCCCTGAAAAAATAAGGTATCCATATTTTTAACAAATATTTTATTTTTTTAAAGACTCTATTTATTCATGAGAGACACAGAGAGAGAGAGAGAGAGAGAGGCAGAGATACAGGCAGAGGAAGAAGCAGTCTCCATGCAAGGAGCCCAACGTGGACTCGATCCCGGGTCTCCAGGATCACACTCTGAGCTGAAGGCAGGTGCTAAACTGCTGAGCCACCAGGCTGCCCTAACAAATACTTTAGGAGTCAATAGTAGAGATAAAATTTGCCAGTAGATCTCTTTATAATTAAGGCTATATCCTAAACGAACATCTGTTGGGCAATCTTATGAAATTAGCATAGAAATTAGAATTTTTCTCAATGAAATCATATCACTTCCATACTGATTTAAATGTTGTACTACTGGAAATTTTATCAATTTTCTTTTGGAATTGATATATTTCATTTGGAATTGATATATTGGGAATTATCTTGCATCATGTTCCACTATTCTAACAAACAGAATTATTGTATTTGACCTTGAAACAAATGCCTACTAAATGCTGGTAGAAAATATATCATAAGGTAAGAAAAAAATATATTTATTTCCTTGCAACAACAAAAAGCAGATACAATTCTACATTCTTATACATGTTATTTCTTTAAGATTTACTTATTTATTTTAGAGAGAGGAAGTGCAAGCAGGGAGAGAGGCAGAGGGAGAGGCAGAGAATGAATTTCAAGTAGACTCCTCTCTGAGCATGAAGCCTAAGTCAGGACTCAATCCTATGATCTGATGATCTGAGCCAAAGTCAAGAGTCAGATACTTAACCAACAGAGCCGCCTAAGTGCCCCTTGTAAAAGTTATTTCTAATTAAAGAGTTTTGCAGAATATCTGGATTTTAGATAATATAAAATAGTATTTAATCGCTAACATCTTTGTGATTTATTTCAATTGTTTTTTAAAATTATGTATGACCTGTAATAATGTATAAACTAACATCTCTGTTTTCTCTAGATATGCATATTTTCTTGTTTTTTTATTGAATCATAAAAGCATTATTGTCATTTCCTGTTTAACAACATGCTTGAAGTTAATAAACTTATGCTAGATTTCTTGTTTAAACAAATAACTTTGAAATCTGGTGATGATCATTAATAATACTGTATTGCATATTTGAAAGTTACTAAAAGAGTAGATCTTTAATGTTTTCATCATAAGAAAGGTAATTCTGTAATTCTCTATATTGATGAATAACTGGACTTCTTGCAGTGATCATTTCACAATGTATACAGATATTGAGACATCTTTCTGCTTACATATGAAACTAATATAATGCCATATGTCAATTATACTTCAATAAAAAAAAGAAAAACAAAACAAAACAAAAAACTTGAGGTAATGTCTCTTATAAATAAACATTTCCAATAACTTTATGTTGGGAATTCTATTTATAAAATATCCATTAATGAAGTACAAGAATTTCATATTTTATAAATATACTTTTAATAAACTAATAAATTGTTCTGGCTACGTCTTTTAAAACCTGGAGATTATTTAAGTTGCAGAACATACGTTTGTTTTTTTTTTTTTTTTTTAATTTATTTTTTTTTTTTTTTTTTTTAATTTTTACTTATTTATGATAGTCACAGAGAGAGAGAGAGAGAGAGGCAGAGACACAGGCAGAGGGAGAAGCAGGCTCCATGCACCGGGAGCCTGATGTGGGATTCGATCCTGGGTCTCCAGGATCGCGCCCTGGGCCAAAGGCAGGCGCCAAACCGCTGCGCCACCCAGGGATCCCTAATTTATTTTTTATTGGTGTTCAATTTACTAACATACAGAATAACACCCAGTGCCCGTCACCCATTCACTCCCACCCCCCGCCCTCCTCCCCTTCTACCACCCCTAGTTCGTTTCCCAGAGTTAGCAGTCTTTACGTTCTGTCTCCCTTTCTGATATTTCCCACACATTTCTTCTCCCTTCCCTTATTTTCCCTTTCACTGTCGGAGAAGGACAAACATTATATGTTCTCATTCATTTGGGGAATATAAAGAACATACGTTTGAATAAAACATAGCACAGGAAGAAACACAGAAAACAAAACGGGGGGGGGGTGCTTACTTGTGTGTCTATAGTAGCTTTATTAAACATTTCATGTCTTCCCAATTTCTGACATACAAAAGGCAAGAATAACAGGGGTTTGCACCTTTATAAATGTGAAACCATAAAATGATTATATCTGACAGGATCTCCAGTGAGAGAAAGACAGCTTGACAGATACATAGAGATTTAACTATAGCATTGAGCAAGTTGGTTCTGTTTTAAAGAGGAGTACTATGGGAACTGAATTACCTATAATGAGCCAGATTCTATTAAGCAAAACATTAAATAAACTGTTAAAATTAGTATATGCTTGAAATATTTTAGTATGAATTTTACAATGCTATAAAATTGCCTTATATTTTAATATCTTATAAAATTAATAAAAATTTAGAATCTCTACAGACCCCAACCTTTATTTAATTTTATATTAACAATGACAATGATAGATGAAAGAGCCCAACTCACCCCAGGGTGAAGAAATATGAAATTAATACTATAGGGTAGATCAATTTAAAACTATGAATATGTATTTTATTACCATTTCTGATAATGTGCTCTTTATTTTTTTTTTTCTGAATTTTGCTTAATGGCTTTGAAAATATGACAAATGACAGAGAAAATATCTCTCATAATGAATATCTTATTGGAAAATATGTTTTAAAAATAAATATATTATTATTACTGGTTATCCATAAAGTAGTAATTACTGGCCTCTTTGTGTGTGCATGTGTGTGTGTGTGTGTATGTGTGGTAGCAATAATTCTTGAATTTACTCTTCATAAAGTAGGTCTTATCTAAACAAGGTAAGAGAGCTCTTCAAACTACATTACATTTCTTAACAACCATATGTATTCCCACAAACATAAAACCCGAAGAAACTCAATCTGTAGATGCCACATATTTTACAAAGAAATGAAAAATGGAATATCCTGTCAGTTTACTAGTTTTGACACTACAAAATTTAATGTAGCAAACAAAGGATTGTCCTTTAAGGCTTTATTAATCATAAAGTGTCCTCTGTAATCTTATCAGTACCAGCAACTCACTAGCCAGAAACTTTAATATTATAATCATTTCCTTTTATCTTCCCAATTCTGTCAATGCATCAATACATTCTATCAATTCTATATGTTAAATTCCATGAAATCATTAGTATTCAACCTACTTTACCTAGCGCACAGCAAATTCATTAGGTTCAACTCTATCCAATTCTCTTCCACCCATCACTGCTTTGGTGACTTGTAACCAAAACCATTTCTCCCCTGTTTTGTTGAAACAACATCCATTCTAATGGTCTCAATATAGATTAGTATAATACAATGTCTCTATTTTTTTTAAAGATTTTATTTATTTATTCATGAGAGACACAGAGAGAGAGAGAGAGAGGCAGAGACACAGGCAGAGGGAGAAGCAGGCTCCATGCAGGGACCCCCACATGGGACTAGATCCTGTGGCTCAATCCTGGGATTCCAGGACCACGCCCTGGGCAGAAGGCAGGTGCTAAACCACTGAGCCACCCAAGGATCCCCAATACAATGGCTTTAAATGCTCTGTATCATAGTCAGTTTTTTCATGGATGAAAATCAAATTCATTACATCATGGCCATAGGGTTATTAAAGTAATTTAGTACCTGATTGTTTCAGCCTCAAATCTTTCTACTCTTTTCCTCTACGTTAACTTTAGCCACCGGAAACCTCCTTTTAGCCATTACTATTTATCTTTCAAGTCTTAGTTTAAAAGTGATTCTTCTAGGGGATCCCTGATCTTCTGGTTCTTATTGTAGCAAGTATCACACTGTATTTAATGACTGTGAGATTCATCAGTGTTCCACCAACGATAATTTTATAAGGGCGATGGCTTAAAAAAAATGTATTCACCATTATAGTCTCTCACATGTTGTTGATACAGAATAGGCAGCTAGGAAACAATACTCAATTGTAATTAATGCTTTCATTTCCAATACAACCTTTTAAGGGAAGTATAGGAATGTCTACAGAAACCAAAGCCAAATATTTTGAAAAATCCCAAAGAATCATATAGATACATATATGCTATGTGTAAAGTACATACATATTGCTATGTGTACTGTAATTCTGTCATTAAAAAATATTTATTGATCATTTGCCATGTGAAAGACTATTTTCTCTGCACTTTGGACACAGAGTTGAATCTGTGTCCTTCCTTCATGAATTTATATTTTAGTGAGGTTGAATGGAGAAGTGAAGTTGAAAAAGCATTTTGGATCTGGGCTCTACTGCATTATTCTTAGTAGATTTGTATTTATAGTATTAAATTTTGTGATACTGATTACATATTCACACTCTTTCCTAGTTATAGAAAATTTTTGTTGTGAGGCAGGATGGCAGGGTGCAGGAGGAGATTGGCAAGGTCTAAAATGAGATAGGAAATGGATAAAACCAACAGTTCTGTGACCTATGTTTCTGGTATGTCCTTGAAGTGAATGTCTAGTACTTTGAATCTCTAATCTTAGTCATTCCTGATCTGATGTTACCTATTGACAGCAAGCTTGGTCCTTCAGTTATAAAAATTGCATCCTAAAAGTTTGGCAGTCCTAGGCCAGAGTTTTTGTTCACCACACAATCACTCAGAAGTTCAGAGCCTCTGTTTATTAGAACTTCAATTTTCCCCTCTAATCATAAGAATACTGCTTATAAATAATTTGGGAAAATGTGTATATATATGTGTGTGTATTTATATTATATATATACATATATATATTAGTATATATAGTATATATTATACATATATATATATATACTACTTATCAAGGGGAAAAATATTTAGTATAGGCTTATTTTTCACCCTACAAAGGTTGAGAAATAAAACACACATTTCATTATACAATTAGCATCTTACTCATCACATGAGAATGGCAAGATGTAAGCTGTTGCAAATTGTCAGCCCTCTGATAGAGGCAGTTCACAAATTGGTGTATTTGGCTTCCATGCTCATCATGCCCACCAGTGTGCTAAAAAAAAAAAAAAAGTGATTGCCTAGATTTAAGAGACTTCAAATTTAAAAATGTCTATTTTCATCATTCATTGAAAAATCAGATGTGGCATCACTAGGACCAATTTCCTACATGACAACTACCAGCTGGTAACACATTATTCTCTTTTGATAGGGTATGTTCTCTTCACTTTGCCCCATCTCCACTAATTCCCAGTTGTATTATACCCATCTATTTACTATTTTTTTCTATTACTTTATTTATACCATCACGCTATGTTCAATGAGCAGTTGTAATTGAGCCACAGTCTAGACTCTAATGGCATCTTATACAATTATTCTTTTTTGAAGAATAAATAATGCAAAATAATCATGCTAACAATAATCTCTTTAAGGTAGTTAATCTAAAATGTATGTGTTCATCAAAATCCCTGGGGGTACATGCAGATTTTCTGGCATATTCTCAGAAAGGGAGATTAGTAGATATGTTTACATTGCAAGAAATCTGTAATATTTTAGCATCCCTCATAAAAGTCCTGGTCAGATAATACCTTTAGTCAGAGTTCTAGATTTTGTCATATAATAGCAAGCAATAATAAAAGCAATAATAGCAATAGGAAGGAGTTTTTTAAAATTATCCAAAAATATTGAAATATATAAAACACTGAAGAAGGGACTTATTTGATTGCTTCTCTCTAGTTATACACCTCTAATAAATAAAACTTAGGCTAAATTAGTGCTTAAGCATTCATTATTTATTAACATTAGAGAAAATTTTACAAGGGAACACCTTATTTGTATCAAGTATATTTATTCATGAACTGATATTTGTTTATAACTAAAGACAAGGAAACTTAACCAAGATGACAATCCAACTGACTTTAAATCACTGGAGCAAGGCATCAATTTCAGTAGTAGGATGTGATGCTTTTAAAAATACCTTGAGGAACTAGTCTCTATAGTAAAATACAATTTCTTTCTTTGTTAGTAAAAATGACTTTCTTTAAATCAGATTTAAATTAATGAAAAATTAGAGAAGATAGTTCAGCAATGAGGATTTTAATATAGCTGTTCCCTAAGTTCCACTATTTTAACCTATAATTGTTCTCCTGTATCTGTGTATTCCTGGGATCTCATTTCATCATTATACTGATGAGTTCTTCACAACTTTTTTTTTTTTTTTCGATTGGTTTTCTGTTTGAAGGATCTCATATTAGTTTCTTGTTCTAGCTTACTATCTCCTTTGGTGGCTATATCCTTCATTAATTTTCTGAGGAAAAAAATTATAGTAATTTTTGTCAATGTTAACCACTTGTATAACTTATGTATAAATTCTTCCCTCACATTTGACTGACGGCTGGGTTAAGTACAGAAATCTAGATGGAAACCATCTCTCTTCACAACTATCAGCTTTTAACGTTGTGAAGTTTAAGGCTGACATCACCATTGATCCTCTGTGTCCTGATTTTATTTTCTCTGAAACCTCACAGTAATTTTGTTTCCATAGTTATGAAATTCCACAACAATGCAACTGGAGCATATTTTTTTTTCATAGGTTGTATTGGGAATTAAGTGAACACTTTCAGTTTGTAAAGTTAATGTCCTTTAATTTTTCAGTTTTCTTGATTTTTTTCAATAATGATGTCTTTTTATCAACTTCCTCTTCTCTTTTTCTAGAACTCCTCAAAACTCCATATTGAATTTTCTGGAAATATTTCCGATTTTATCCTTTTTTCCTTCAATTTTCCAATTCCTGTCTTTTAATTCAATTTTTGGTTAGACATTTATCTTTATTTTCCCCTTTTTCTTTTGAGTTTTGAGTCATTTCTGTAACACATTTGTATTTTCTGAGAGCACGCATTTGTTACTTTAGGTTTTTTTTAAGTTTTTAATTTAAATTCTGGTAGTTACATACAGTATAATGTCAGTTTCAGATGTACAATATAGTGTTCCAGCACTTCGATATGACATCTAGGGCTCATCACAGTAAATACACTCTTTAATTCCCATCATCTATTTTACCCATCCCCCATCACCTCCCCTCTGGTAACTATCAGTTTTTTCTCTATAGTTAAAGTCTCTCCATCTTGCTCTCTCTTTTCTCTTTGCTTATTTGTTTTGTTTCTTAAATTCCTCATATAAGTGGGAAGTTCTTCAAAAAGTTAAAAATATAACTGCACTATGATCCAGCAATTGCATTACTAGGTTTTTACCCAATGAATACTAAAATACTAATTCAAAGGGATGCATGTATCTCAATGTTTATAGCAGCACTAGCTATAATAGCCAATATATGGAGCATCCCAAATGTCCATCAGCGGATGAATGGATACAGAAGAAATGGTATATATATTTACAATGAAATATTACTCAGCCACAAAAAAAGAATGAAATCTTGCCATTTGCAATGATGTGGATGGAGCTAGAGAGTATTATGCTAAGTGAAATAAGTCAGTCATAGAAGACAAATACCATATTTTTGTTACTTTGATATTCCTTTTAATAGTGTTCTATTATTTCCTTATGGATGGATTGACTTCTCTCTGAAAATATTATCCCTCAGAAAACCTCCTCATCATTTATTGCCTGATTCCAATTAATCATTTTAATGATTAATGTGTTTAAAATGATTTTAATTTACAAATATAAGAATAAAGGAATAGTAAACTATAATAACTACAAAAGGGCATAATTATAAAGTGATACTAAACTTTTAAGAATAACTTAAACATAAATCTTTTTACATCAACAACTTTTGGTATAGAAACATAATAGATAAAAACTGCTATCACACCTTCTTCAGAAAACTAGCTTACACTAGGTTTTACCAAAATATTATGTTATTAGGTTCTTCCTATTTCAGTTTGTAAAGTTAATGTCTTTTAATTTTTCAATTAAAAACAATTTTAATTAAAATTAAAAAAATAATTTTAATTGAGTTACTAATTACATGATAATATACATTTTTGTCTTTAGAAAGAAATATACTGCTCACTCATTAATTTGTGAGGTTGAGAAAAACCAAGTAGAATATCATCATCTAAAGAATACTCTAACAGTCTGAGATTTCACTTTAATGATCAATTTTAGCATCACAGTCTAGAGTATAATCAGTCTCACTGAATTCATCTTCTGATTCATCTAATAATTGTGAAATATGATCCTCTGTCAGTTTTCTCCTCCTATCTATCATGCACCAAACATGAAAAATCTTATTTCTTGGTTGAAATAAATTTAAAAGCACACTACAGAGAATATCCCCTACTTCACTGTGATACTTTGTAGGAGATAATGCAATATCTTCCTTAAATATATAAAAACTAAAGGGCAATTACTTATTTCACTGTTTAATCATTATTCTATGAGACTTCAGGATCTTTCCCTCTTCTTATTTGATTCTTTATTTGGGAATAATTGATGACTAAAAAAATAATTCCTAGGTTAATGAAATAACACAATATTTTTTTAGAAAATGATTATTAAGATTCTATAATGTATCTTAAATTTATGAAGCTATCTAATGGTCCAAATGGTAATTGAAAGATAGATGAGTTTTATTTTATTTTTTAAAAATAAATATATTTGTTCTTCTTTCTTGGAAGACCTCTAAAAAATAAAAAAAAAGTCTGAATATATTAATTTTTCCATATAATTAGAAATACTCAAAATACTATTTTTTTTAAATTGAATTAGCTGCCCAATAATAAAATTAGTTTTAATTGATCCAAATGGTACACAACGGATAAGGATACATATTTAATATTTCCCTTGCCATGATATTTAGTTTTCTCCAAGTTGAGTTTTTCACTCTGCTACTTTTTGTCTCTAGTTTTTCAGGTTATAGTTTTTTTTTTTTTTTAAGATTTTATTCATTTATTCATGAGAGACAGAGAAAGAGGGAGAGAGAGAGAGGGAGAGAGAGAGAGAGAGAGAAGCAGAGACACAGGCAGAGGGAGAAGCAGGCTCCATAAAGGGAGCCCGACGTGGGACTCGATCCCGGGATTCCAGGATCAAGCCCTGAGCCGAATGCAGATGCTAAACAACTGAGCCACCCAGGGATCCCAAGGTTATAGGGTTTCCATAGATATCTGTGGTTACCTAACCATAATTAAGAGTTATAGGGATAAAGAGCTACTAAGAAGATCCATTAGGAGATATAATTTACCAAATGAAGAATATATTCCAGCATATCCAGATAGGTGTTCTCTGAGAATATATGTTGATATTCTCTTTTTCAATCTTATCAGGATGGCTAGATTTTCTAATACAGCTTTCCCCCATTTTACATGGATGTTGAATTCTTATAATTCAGAATACTAGGATCCCAGTACCAAAAGAGGTCTTCAATGATCAGCATTAACTCTGTTTTAGGCTCAGGAAAAAAAAAAAAAAAAACAAACACTTTCTCTGCAGTTTTGTGCTGCCATGGGAGAGAGATGATTTTTTTGTCTCCATAATGTTAGAAAGAGCATCTAAAGAATACATTTGCTTTACAAAATTTTATCTGTCTTATTTCAGTGACACTGCATTAAGCCCTTACTTCCAGGTGCAATTTGACTGAAAATTCTTAACAGTTGAGGATTTTAAGGTGTGAATCCTGGGAGCTTTTAATTGTTTACTGTCTGCTTAGAATTCATCATTCTGTAGCCTGAAACTCAGGTACCATTCATCAATTTGTTCTACGCCCACCCAAACTTGAGTTTATTTATTTTCTTTTTAATTTGCCTTTTTTGTATTGGCCTGTGATTTTAAAATCGACTCAATGTTCTTTAGTATGGATTTCAAAAGAAAGCAAAAATAGATGTGTTTACTCTGTCATTTATACCCAAGTTTTTTCCATATTTTTTTTTTCTTAATGTTCTCTAAACCAAATTTAAAAAAATTACTTTGGGTTGTATATATTACAGGGCTTGTGACTGCCTATGAACTGCCATTAATTTAAAAATTATTATGGTTCTTTCAAATATTTCTCTCATCTTCGTGAACTTATAATTATAACAAGAATATAATGCCACAAATATATTAAAGTTAATTACAGCTATATTGAAGTAATACTTTAAGGCAGAATAGGAATTCAGATCCATTTTCACTGCATTTATGCTTCTAAAGGCTTAAAGAATGTGCCCGATAATTAAAAATATATATTTTGAGAACTGACATGGTTTTATACATGTTTATTTTAAATTTTCATTTCCATTTTATGTAAAGTCGATATACACAATTATGCTTCAAGTCAATATAAAATTGTAAGATTAATGAGTTTATTTATAACTTCATAAAGGCAAACTTCTCTGCACTTTGCATTAATCTGCTTTTGTTTAAGTATAGTTATTTCACAACCTAATTCAAGATTTTTTAGAAAGGTAGTTAAAAAATAGAGGAGCCTCAACCCAGTTAACATAATTTTTTTCTAGAAATATGTCTTCTCTGGTTTGCAAAGTGTTCTACTTCAATTGTTATTCAAACTCTAGAATGATTGGATTTCAGTTTAAAGACAATAGGATTAATCTCCAAGTATTTAAGATTTTTGTTTTTTGGTTTTTCGGTTTTGTTTTGTTTGGTTTTGTTTTGTTTTGTTTTGTAAAGCTGAGTGGGTTTTAGTATTGTAAAGGAATTAAATGGATTTTGAAAGTGATTTTTATATCGACATGCTTCAAAGCTTCTATAGGTTTCAGGCAAACATTTTAAAGATATTTTGTTCAAATAATGGTTTTGTTTTATTCTCAAATAAGTCATCCAGTAATCCCTTGCTTTGCAGTTTATAGCTACTGTAGCCAAGGTTAATTAATTAGAAATATTAAAGCTTGGATTAACACTTGGACTTGATTCACAAATCATTTGGTTGAAAATATCTAAGTTGCCCAGTAAATTTATTTTTTAGAACTTAATGCCACACTAGAGAAAAGTAGATTTAACAAACTTTTGTCATGCACTAGGTAAACTGTAAGAAAAAAAAAAAAAGTGTTTTTTACCTAGTTTCCCACCAGCCAAAGCATCTTAAGTTATACTTACTTGCAGCTATTTCTGGAATTTGCTATCAAGGCTTTTGTTGTTGTTGTTGTTGTTGTTGTTATGGCTAATTGTTCTTAGGAAATAAAAAAATTAATCTATTTCTAAATAACTGAGAGGCAAGTATACATGTTCAAATAGGTGTGACTTTATATGTGAAAAGTAACACATATAATTCCTAATGTATTTTAAAAGATCTGCTATATATCCTTGCAAAATAAGATAAATACATCCTACGAACCTAAGAGAATCAATGAGCTGGAGTGTGTATGACAACAGTTTTTAAACATAATGTTTTCTACAAATTAAAAACTCTAGATTTATGAAAGGTCAACCTTAAGATATGCTATTTACACAATGGTAATATGTAAAGCTCAGTTGCCAACTTATAGCCAAAGAAAATAAAAATGAAGATGTGCTTTCTGAGTTTTTGGTGGTAGGAGAAAATCAAAATATAGAAAACTTCCTCAGAAAGGTATGTAAAATAAATATATTTTTACATGCTGAACAGGGAAATCACGATCCAAAATATAATCTATGTTGTTTTGGGTTAAAAAACAAAATCAATAGCTCAATAAGGAGTTAGCAGATATTTTCTATTAAAGGTCAGATTATAAATATTTTAGGCTTTCAAGGTCAGATGATTTCTGTGACTCAAATCTGCCACTGTCCTGTAAAGGCAGCCATAGAAAACTATGAAAACAAATGAATGTGCCTATATTCCAATATAACTTTATTTATGGTCACTGAAATTTGAATTTCATGTGATTTTTCACAAATCACAATTCTTTTTGTTGTTGTCGTTTTCAAATATTTAAAAAAACACTGAAACCATTTTTAGCTCATGTCCACTACTAAAACAAGTGGCAGGCTAACTATGGTCTAAGGTGTGTGATCTGGCCAGACTTATCCTAGTACTATGAAAAGTATTGTGCTTAATTCTGAACTAAGAGAGTACAGGGATAGTGACCATTGAACAAAGGCAAGCTCATTGCTTAATGAATATTTCCTAAATAAATTCATGATTTAAATTGCTTACTTCTCAAGGTCTATTCCTTTAATAGGCACTATTTACAGAGGAAAAATTATACTGAAATTCACAGATGCTTAATATGTATTCTGTTATGACATTTGTACTGAAAAGCTTAAATTTTATATTATTTAGAATTGTAGAATTGAAGCTTTTATGCTTAGAAGAATACATTTTCATTTCCTTTTCCTATGATGGAAGGCTATTGTATTGCTAATTAAGCTGCAAAGAAGAACTTGACATGTTTATTTTTCTCTCTCTCTCCCTCTCTAAGGATATTGATGTCTGGAAATTAGTTTGATGAAGTTGAAAAGCTACCATGGTACCAATATCTTGAGAAAACAAAATCCTATAAAGAAGAGAAGGTAGAAAGTGAGTCTGACTGTCGGTACTAGTTTCTCCTTAAATCATGTGCTAATTCAAGAAAGGAAAGTTGTAAACCTGAATCAAAACTGCATCTGAGATATTGAGGTTTTGAATAGAATTTATGTCAGTATGTTAGGCTTAAGGATAAATATTGGAGTTTAGAGCTCACCAAAGAGTTGCAACACTACTACTACTACTACTACTACTACTACTACTACTACTATTTCTACTTGAAACACCAGAAAAATTGTAGTATGGAAATAAGAGTGAACCAGAAAAATACAGCCATCATTAAAATCAAAGCCTGCTTTTAAATATGTTAACAATCTAATATGCTCTCTTTTTCTAGTTTCCTTCCCAGAAGCAAATCCAAATCATATCTAAGAAGAAAAAATAACATTATTAACAGCCTCAAATTTTCCTATTTTTTCCACACGCAGTAGCTTGTAATTATTGTAAAATAAAATAAAATAATCAGACATACTAACAAACAATTCACATAACTGGAGTTGAAGAGAGAATAGACTACAACCAATTACTGGGATTTTTAGAGTAGAGGTTTTTAAGTAATTGTGCTCAATAAGATAGCAATATGAGATAAGATAGAGATTTTCATGAGATAATTAAATATTAAAAATAAATTAAATTTCCTATTTGACAAAAACAACTAAAATTATAAAATCAAAATATTTGTTTAATAATAGATCACAACTAAATAAAGGTGTAAAAACTCCACAAGAAAGCAAACAGAAACTGCATAAAACAGCATTCTTCACATGGCAGAAAACATAGAACCCAAAGTTCTGACACATGGGTAAATAAAATCATAAAAGAAAAAAGGAGAATAAGGTAAAAGTAAAATACGTAATTTTAAAGACTGAAAATTTCCAGTTAAAAAAATGACATCAATATACATTAGTAAAGCACTACAGATGTGTTATTATAATAAAACACACCTAGATATGATAGAACCGTGGTTTCAAACCACAGCACACTAAAGAGAAAGAGAAAATCTTGAAAATAGTCAGAGAAAGAGCATGCTTTCTCTTCAGAGACAATGAGAGATTTACAGATGACTTTTTAACAGAAATAGTGGCAACTAGGAAATAAATGGAACAATGTCTTGAAAATACACAAAGAAAGTAACTGAAAAAACAGATTTTGATACCCAATATTGCTCAAAAACCAGGAAGAAATTAAGGCAATTTCTGACGATAGTAATGGAATTTATTCACAAAAGTCTTGTGCTAAGGTAAAATTCATAACAAAGGAAAACTACATGTAGATGAAATCATGACATTGCAGGAAGTGATAAAGAAAAAAGAATGCTAAAATGAGGCAAATATAAATCAATAGCCACTTGAGAGTCTAAATATATAGAAATGAATTACATATGCACATGATTAATACATATGACAACAATACCATCACCAAGTATTGCATTGTTTAAAAGTGGATAACATACAAATATTAACAATAAATTACAGATATATCATATAATCTTTAAGATAATTAAGACAGAACAGTGAAAGAAAATGAAAGAGGCACTCTTAACTGTTTTCCTACCTGAAATGAGGATGATATTGGTACCTGCCTCAACATATTATCCAAATCACATAAAATATAAAATGTAAAGTGCACTTACAGTTTTCTTCATGAAGGTATATATGTGACAAGTATGACCATTTTTATTACTATAACAATATTTTAAACAGTAATGCTGTGGCATCAAAGAAGAAACAGCATAATATACTACCCGTTCAAGAAAGTGAATAACTTACTAGGAAACACATCTGTAATGTATTAATAGAATTTAGAAATTTTTGATCTTTTTAATTTTGTAAAAGATGTATTTATTTTTATTTGAGAGAAAGAGTTAGAGAGTTGTGCAAGCAAGGGGAGGGGTGGAGGGAGAGGAAGAGAAGGAATCCTCAAGTAGACTCCCCACTGAGTCCAGAACCCAATGCTGGACTCCATCCCAGGACACTGAGATCATGGCCTGAGCTGAAATCAAGAGTAGGTTGCCTAACTGAGTCACCCAGGCTCCCCAGATTTTTTATTTTTTTATTTATTTTTTTAAGATTTACTTATTTATTTATTCAGAGAGAGAGAGAGAGAGAGAGGCAGAGACACAGGCAGAGGGAAAAGGAAGCTCCCTGCAGGGAGCCCGACATGGGACTCGATCCCAGGTCTCCAGGATCACACCCTGGGCTGCAGGTGGCGCTAAATCACTGCACCACCAGGGCTGCCCCAAATTTGTTAATCTTTTAAAAGCTAAATTTCAATTTAGCAATTGGCAATATCATATGTCAAAAAAACATCCTCAATAAATTTCAATAAAATATGATTGTTTACAAATATTTTTTGCATAATAGTGATTCACAAGATTTAAATTATAATGCATCTTCTTGTTTTTAAGCAGTAGAGAAAATATCATTCAACTATGTGAAACTAGCTATATGAATAATATGTAAAATCAATGTGGACTTTAAGTTTGATGTCCACAATATATTCTAACAATATACCTTGATCCTAATAAGGAAATTAGAAATAGATTTTAAATATTGATATTTCAATGTTATTTAGATACAGTTTGGGTTTGGACTCAATCAATTTAGAACTCATGTACTAGTCTCTTGATTTTTAAATTAATATAATATAAGCCAGTTGACTATAGGCCTGAAAATTATAAATTTAGAACACTGTACAAATTTTACCATTTAAAATACTTCTAAAAATCATAAAATGTAAGACACACTTTTTATTTTGTTTTAATTTTCCATTTTATTATGAAAAAAGTATAAGCATATCTTTAAATTACAAATTTTCCAAGTGTTACACCAACCTCCTATTTAAATGTGCATATATCCATCCTTGAGAAAGACATGCATGCATTACCATGAGAAAATGCCTTAAGATATCACTCACTTTGGGATTATATTCTAGACAAACAGTTTAGAAGAAAAAATGGTAAATTCCTGGTATTACAATACCCATACATTTATCAATTTTGCCTTATTTCTAGGTTTCAGGTTTATATTCTCATGGCATAAATTATTTTTTCATATTAATGAAAAAAGGATAATTTGGAACTTTTTCCTCCCTTGAGCTTCCACTCACTTTATATGTAATTCCAGTCAGGACCCCACTGCCCCTCTCTTCTCTTGTGTTGTTGATCAGATTGAATGAATCAAAAGTTAGAGGAAGTAAGACAAGGAGTTCCTGCTTCTGAATGAATGCTTCTTCAGTATGGAAGGGATGGAAAAGAAGACAGAGGTTTTTAGAGTTGCTACATGGCACTCGTTGAGAATGGTGAAAAGATAAACTGTGATTTGTTATGATCTATACTGAGAGGTGGCAGTGCTTCACAGTAAAATTGACACTACACATTATCAGTGGTGGGGGGTTCTAGAATTACAAAGCCTCAGAAATCAACAAAGATACAGCAGTATTTTGAATCACACGTTGTGCAAATGAAAGCAAAAACAATGGCAAGATTTCATTGAATATATCATTTTGATTCCTTGATCAGTGTAAGAATCTTCCCTCAATAAGCATGTAGATGTAGACAATTATTTAATTGTAGATTTGATTATCAACTGTATTTTTTTACTATGACTAGGAAAATAGGAAAAATATGTATATATATATTTCCTGTGGTTAAAACCAGAACACCTGGCAACGTGGCTTTCTCCCTTTTGTATGGAAAAAGAAACTATTTTATCTGCATCCCAGAGATATGTATTTAAAATATTTGAGGTAAAGTAGATGCAGAAAATGAATTGGTGACTTACTTATTTAACCCTTTCCTTAACTTCCAGTGGTATTCTTGTGATTAGGGTTTTTATTAAGCTACTTAAGTGGGCCTTAATAGAAATGGTCACACGGTCAGGAAGATAAGGAAAAGGAAAAACATTATCAAGCCTAAAAGTTTGAACGAGGTTTCTTCCTAATAAGAAGTGTAATCTTCATCTAGCAGATAGAACTTTCTCCATAGTATCCAACAATTATTTTGAATATTCTCTAAATATAGTCTTCAATAATTTCCATAAAATTTCTCTGAAAAGCATGCATACTTTACATATTATCATACAACTGGGCATTGCAGGTGGCAGATTTGACTATCAGAAAAAAATATATTTTCTTCTTTGTATGTCGTGGAAAAAATACACAATTTTAGTTGAAATATTTGGGTATTTAAAAAACCCATATTTCCTCTTTCTGTCATTAGTAATTCTCAATAATAGATTAATCTTATAACCTTTTTCAACTTTCCGTAGAAAAGAACAATTATTCTTGTTTTAAATTGGCAGAAACAAAGAATAAAAGTATTCTTATATAACCCTTATTCTAGACTAGTTGAGAGTCAAAAGTGGACGTGAAAAGAATAAAATTCATAACCCTCCCTTGTGAGCTTTTCCCACTTGAGACACTTCAGGGATAGAATCATTAATTCAGGATTGTCTCTTTCAATTTCTGTTTCCATCAGAAGGACATAAGGTTATATTCCCTCATAAAGTAATTTACATAATAATTCAAAATAAAGTTTTCAGGCTAAATTTTGAAAATCAGAAAAAAGTTCTAAAGGGATTAAGTAGGTGCCTGAATAGCTAACTTGCTGATGACATCAGGAAATTAAAAATGATAATAAGGGAACCAACTTCTTACCCTGTCTAGGCTTCCCATTCAAGTTTTAAAATCCACACTTACTCCAAGCAGGCAATTGACTTTTTAATACTGTTAAAAGTGATGTGAAGTTTTAAAAGCCATTTATCTAAATGTTATGCCAATGTAACAATGAGCTATTCATTTAAAACTTAAATTCCAACCACATAGTTGGAATATATAATTCAACGTAATATATATATTCAATGGATGAATGACTCTTCAGGTATCAGGTACCAGACAATATAATGCAAAATTTGTTTTGATTAGTATTAGAACCTTCACATTAAACATCAAAACATTGACCTCAACCATTAACACAATTTTGAATGTATTCAACTTTAAGTAGCAGCATATTTCACTTGATCACTTGCTGATATTATGGTTTTAAACTTTAAGTAACTATTGAGTGTTCAAACATATATTATGGCTCCCTATTCTTGGCTACATTTTCTTAATCTTTGTTTATATTGCCCTGCATTTGTTCAGGACATTGTTTTAAAGTTCATGTCTAAAAATTCCATTAACTGGATTGCTCTTGGGTCTCTTTCTGTTGTCCAATACTTCTTTTGCTTTTTAGTGATACTTTCTTGACTTATAGTATCAATAATTATAATTTTTGGTTTTTGTTTTATTGTTTTTTAAAAATTGTGTACTTGGCATTGTATTGGAAAAAATTGTCATAAAATTTGGGGACTAAGATGATGTCACCTTCCTTCAGAGGTCTTATTTTGACTTTATGTAGGTGGCCATAGGCACAAGCAATCCTAGATAAACAGTACTTTTTTCTGAGAACAAGATCATTTGAACTGGGCTTCCATTCCTATTTAAATTGGATTGTTTTCTATTTAACCTTATTCCTGGATGTTAAGTTCAAAATACGCCAATTTACCATGGGTTCATGAAAAGTTGTATTTGTCAGGTTTACCTCCCTGGGTTTTATCTTCTATACCTTTGTTCTCTAATATTATGAAACAGAAGTTGCAGAATCTGACTCCCCATGCCCAATTTAATAGTTTTCTCAAGGAGAGTTTGGGTTCATATTATGTTTCCTTAAGCGGTCCCTCAGTGTTTCAGCCCCCTTGGTAACAACATTTTAAAAATTGTTATTAAGGTATGAAATAATCTAATTCTTTGATAAGTGCTTTAAATTTTTAAACGAATTTGGAGAGGATGGATATTCTTGCATTGTTTCATTTACCACTTGGAATGTAATTGTATATCTGGTGAGTTTTGTCCCTGTATTTGCCATGTTGGAAGACATATTTTTTAAAAACTGACATAGTTTTTAAAAGTACATATATTAGGTAGTCTGGCATTAGGATTGCCAGAAACTCTAATGAGCTAACTATTGTCACTATTATCCAAATATTTAAGATTATTATCTGATAAGGAAAGAAAAGTGAACTTCTGAAACATTTTTGGGTATGCCAACAATTACTTTGTTGCATGGTAAGTACATTTCAAATCAGTCTTTGAAATGCCATTTTTTTAAGTATGAAATGTTTGAGATGCTCTAATGATAAGCCACAGATATCATTTATGTAGCAGTAATATATTATTAACATAGATTTATTCTCATAGTCATGATAGTTTCTGTTTTCAACAAAATGATTAAATAAAATAAAAATATGGATTTCAGTTTGTGGTATGATTTCCTAAAACAACCTGGCAAATAGTGAAATTCAGCAGATGTCATTAATGGAATAAAATTTCTGCTTAATAACTGCTATTCTAGTTACATGCTGAGTTCAGTATTATTTATGTTTTAGGACTCGTACATAATTTTTCTGCTTCAAATCCAAAAGTTGAAATCAGGACTAAATATGATGAATATCTACCTGGATATCATTGGGATATACATATAATCATTCATGCCTTTAATAATCCTCATAGATAGGATTTATGAAAAATAATAAGAGATATATAAAATTCCCATTAGTGTCCATGCATTTAAATCGGTAAGTGCTTAGTTGTGCTATTTATAATTTAATGATATAGATTTTGGCATTTTCTTCTCCAAAATCCATTCAAGAACTAAGACAAATTTTTTTTATATCCATAAAACGATAAATATATGTCTTAGAGTTAGAAGTTTTATTATGAGCAACATAAAGAGAGTAAAGAGTATAAACTCCTGACAACTTAGTGTCGGGAAACTTATGTAATAATAAAAAAAGAAAAAAAGTAGAACTGAGGGTCTGAAGCCTTTAACAAGATGCCTTTGGTGCCACTGAAGGTGCTTCCACTGCATAAAGATGGGCTTTGTGATGGGCTGCTCAGTGGGCATGGCAGCTGGGGCACTCTTCTGCTTCTTTTCCTGTTTTAGGACTGATTGGAATGCAAGGTCAGCAGCTGATGGGCAACACTGGGAAACCATGATGCAGAATAGTGGCACTTTTAGCACATTCTATCTGGTTGGGCATCTGATGCTAATCAGGACACAGTCTGCCCACTACAGCTACTTCTTCCCATCAGTCCCAGCCCATGTACTATAATAAAATAAAAGTCTTTATTAAGAAAAAAAAAGAAATTTATACAATTGTTTGCTATGGCATTTTAAAATATAGCTACCTTAAAAAGGTAGACAAAGGAAAGTAATATGTACCTAAGTTAAGCAGAAGTAAACAGGGCAGCCCGGGTGGCTCAGCGGTTTAGCGCCCCCTTTGGCCCAGGGCGTGACCCTGGAGATCCAGGATCGAGTGCCACGTCAGGCTTCCTGCATGGAGTGTGCTTTTCCCTTTGCCTGTGTCTCTGCCTCTCTGACTCTTGTGGATAAATAAATACAATTAAAAAAAAAAAGTAAGTAGATAATAAAAATAACAGCGGAAATCATGATATTGAAAAAAAGAAAACAATTTTTAAAATCCATAAAGCACAAAGTTGGTTCCTTGAAAAATGAATATAATTGATAAAAAAAATTCTAGCCAAACTAACCAGGAAAAATTTATCAATATCATAAAAGGAAGGTCATAATTATTGATCTCACAGGCATCTAAAGGGTAATAAAAGAATACCATAAACAACTCCAAGCACACAAATTTGATAACTTAGATGAAATAATTTCTTAAAATACACAACCTATTAAAACCCAAGCAAGGGGAAATAAATTATCTAAGTAATCCTACAAGTATTAAAGAAATTGCATCAGTAATTTATAATCTGTTTAAAAAGATAGTTTAGTTTCACTGGTACATTCTACAAAACTTCAGAGAAAAAAATCATGGTAGTTATCTATAATTCCTTCCAGAAAATAAAAGTGAGTGAATACCTCCTCTTTCTTTGAAGTCAGTTTAGGCATTTACATGATTGATTTGAAAATGTATGACCTTTGAAAACTTTCACATAAATGTTTATAGCATTTTTATTCATAAATAACAATAATAAGTAACCAAGAACTCTTTCAGTAGGTGAACGGATAAACAAATTATAGTATATACATACAATGAAATACTATTCAACATTTTTTTAAAAAAGACCTAACAAGCAACAGAAAGACATGAATGTGTATATATAGTATAGTAAGCACACTTTTTTTTCTCTGTCAACTAAAAAGTTTTTGAAACAATGATGCCCCTATAGCAATAAACACATGCATTGCTTAGATTTTGGTTTCTAATACCATTTCAAACTAAAAAAAAAAAAAAAAAAAAAAGGATTTTATTTGAGAAATTGTTGATTCTAGAACTTATGCAAAAAGCAAGAAATATACAAGATGAGACTGGAGTATCTTAAAAGGAGAGAAAGCAAAGTGTTTAAAACCAACTTACCAACAAACAAACTTACATGGGAATATGTCAAAGAGGTTAATGAGCCAAATGAAAGTGTCCCCAAAGCCCAACTTTGAAATTTAAGCAAGAAAATAAGTAACAAATTATTGGATTGTAAACCAAAGTATAAAATATACATCTTTTAGTACATGCTGTTATAAATAAATGATTGAATGAATCAAAAAATGAGGGAGAGGAAACAAATATTCCACTCTTAAAAAAAAAAAAAAAGATTTGATTTATTTATTTGAGAGAGTGAAGGAGAAGCACAAGCAGGGAAGGGAGGAGCAGAGGTTAGAGAGAGCAGCAGACTCCCTGCCCAGTAGGGAGCTTTATGCAGAAGGACCCTGAGATGATGACCAAGCAAAAGACAAATACCTAGCTGACAGAGACACCCAGACACCCCAAGAACCCAATCTTTAGTGTGTCTTGACTTCTTTCCAAAAAGTACAGTACAAAACAAGGGAAAAAAAATATATATATATATAAAATAACCAAGAGAGTCAAAGTTGTCCCATTCAAATGTGTAATTATATAAATTAAATATAAAGCAAGAAATACACTACTTTACTGGGGATAGAGGATAGGATGTGCAATCATGAAGTCGAAAACCTCAATGGGAGAATGTCTTAGTCTTTTTGACAGTGATGCAGCTTAGTACGTATGTAATCGACTTACATTAGTTTTCATCAAATAATAATTATTTGAAGTAAGTCATAAAAACTCATGTGTCAGAACACACAAGACAACTAAAATAATTTGAAATTCACAGAGCCTCTCATGAAAAAAAGAACTGATGACTTGGAGAAGAAATTTAAAAATGCAAAAGAAATCTTGCAAGAATCAGGTTTTCTGCATATTAAGTTAAATTTGAAAGTTTTAACAATTAAAATTCAAATTGGAAACCCTGTGTTGTGACAAGTCAACGTTCTTGAGCACACTTTAGTCAGGTTTCTCTGAGTGGCCATCTCAAGGAGGCTTCTACCTTTGGACTTCTGTGTTCGTCTCTGCATCACGCAATTTTAACAAAAATTCTCCAAAACAACTTGGCAAGAATCCCCACCCTTGGTATCTGATTAAAATATCAAATATTGGGCAGCCGGGGTGGCTCAGCAGTTTAGTACTGCCTTCAGCCTTCAGCCCAGGGCCAGATCCTGGAGACCCAGGATCAAGTCCTACATACATCAGGCTCACTGCATGGAGCCTGCTTCTCGC
This sequence comes from Canis lupus dingo, assembly GCF_003254725.2. Taxonomy (NCBI): domain Eukaryota; kingdom Metazoa; phylum Chordata; class Mammalia; order Carnivora; family Canidae; genus Canis; species Canis lupus. The sequence goes on along the minus strand of NC_064261.1, from coordinate 9,574,325 downwards.
TCTACCTGTCTCTGCCTCTCTCTCTCTCTCTCTCTCTCTCTCTCTCTTTCTGTGTCTCTCATGAATAAATAAATAAAATCTTTTAAAATATATATATATATATATCAAATATTTTGATGTTCTCCACTCTTAGGATCTGATTCCCTTAACCAGCTTCCGGCATAAGTCCTTTCAAGTCAGTGTTGTCAGAGTTGCTCCTTACCCCTGATGCTCCCCTTTAGTAATTGTCTGACCACTGACTCCCACACTGCTCCTTGGCTATAAATCCCCACTTGGCCTTACTGTATTTGAAATTGAGTGTGGTCCTCTACTGATGTCTCTTTTATCCTTATAACAGGTGTTCTGAATAAATAGTCCTGGTTTTACTGCTTTAATTACTGCCTAGGTATGGTGTTCCCTTGATATTGCCAACAAAGAGAAAATTGATAAGTTTCTGACTAAAAATATACAATATAATATAATATCTAATTACACCTAGAGTAGATAACCTAAAACTATAGACAATCTGAGAAAGCAAAAAAGCACCATGAGGTGTTTTTTTGTTTGTTTGTTTGTTTGTTTTTGTGGTTGTAATTTTAAAATACATATCCAAAAAAAAACTTGCTTCACTAAAGCAAACTCCATCTCATGGAAAATGAAATCTAGGTGTTAAAAACAATTTCATACCAAATGAAGACATGCCTTATAAAAAGTCATTGAAGCCCCACCTGCCCCCACCCCAAATGAAATAAGCACTCTTCTAGAATAGTGTCTTCCTGAGGAATCTACATCAACATCTCTCTATTTGACTCATCTAGAATAGCCATGTGAAACAAGAATTCTGAGACTCCACACTAACCAACTGATTCAGAACAGCTGAGGGCATTTATTTTTTACATGGGTTTAAAACCACATTTCAAAGGCCACCAAATTGCGAACCTAAATAAATACTTCATGAATTCTACGATTATTATTATAACACAGAGGTGGTCTTGAAATTGGGATTTTTGTAAAGAATAGCATGTTTGACTGACTCTACTGATTAAATTCATATACTGTTATTCATATTTTTATTTCAAATTTTTTGTATAAGTATACAATTTAAGTGGAAATTTCCTAAGTCTGATAGAATGATCTATCCTTCATTTTGATACTTCTTTGCTCTTTTTTTCTATATTAACTATCTAGTCATACTTTCATGCACTAATAATAGCAATTGAAGACATTTAGGTTTTGAAGCAGTAGCTGTAATTATATTACTTTTCCTATAAATAACATAGGGATTGATGCTTTTATGATGAAAATGAACCCAAGTGATTGAATATTTATGAATTAGAATCTTTTTGGAAGAGAATATGACAGCATTGAAAACATGCAATTACCAGAAATACCTACAGTGATTAAAATGTTAATTAATGACAGTTTCCTTTATTAGCATAAACAAAATCATACTACATATAGGAAAAATAAAATTCTTATAATTTTTAAAACTTAAATTTATTCAATCATTGAAGAAAATGTACTTTCAAATCAAAATGTCAAGGAAATTAAATAATCTGTTTTAATTTCCTTCTAGATATCAAGTAACATAAAACTTACCATCCAATGCTCATATAACAGCCTTATCTAAACACCCGCAAATTATTATAAAACATTTTAAAGCTACTGAAAATTTGACTCCTGTTATTCTTCTCTATTAAAACCAAAATACTTTGGAATAATTTAACCGCAACATGCAACACCAGTACTAAATATATTAGAAGAATTTGCATGAAAATCAATCTTATAAACTTGAAAATATTTTTGTTCCAATTAACTCAACACACTAACTCAATATAATTCTCTACTTATTTTCATGTTTCTTGAGTAATGTTTTTCTTCCTCTTTCTGCTTATTCATTCACAATTGAAGACTTTAAATTTTTGACCACTCAATTGTCTCTTTATCTTAAAATCAGGGGTTGTGATATTTGATAGTATAAGTTTCCTTATTCTAGTATTCTATTATGTGTGTGTTTCTCTTTAGGATATAATAATTTGGATATAATGGTGTTTTATTTGAACCTTATAAACCCAAACTGCTATGGGCACATTTGGTATAAAACACTCACGGTTCAATAATGACGATAAATTTGACAAGGTGCTTATTTGTTTAGGATAAGAGATTTTTTTATACTTTTCTTCTAGAACCTCATCTTACTACAGAATAGTTACTTCATGGACTGAGAAAAATCATATATGTCTATATATCACTGTCCTCCATATTGATATGTCAGGTTCTGATATATAATTAGTATTTTAAAATCTAACATGTCTTCACTTCTATTATTTTTCCATTTATATTCCAGGGCCCATCAGAAATAATTCCTAATATACATCCTCAAACTCCTTACTTTTACCTGAAGTCTACCAGATTCTCTACCTATTGTCACCACCTCCTCTCTTTTCTTTTTTTTATTTCACTGCAATGATAATGGTTCCATCGATTTTACTCAAATAAGCCAAAGACTCTTACATTGTATTTGTCCTTGATTTGTTTTTGTGTGTGTAGAAACCTGTTTCTTGATTTGTTTACCCATCTCCTTCAGATCTCTGATCACATGTCACCTTTAAAAGTGAGGCCTTCTGTGACAATATTATTTAAAAAAAAAATAACCCCACTCATTATTCTATCTCCCCTATCTACCTTATTTTTCTCCAAAGTTCTTATCACTTTCTGGCCTACTATTTATTCTTATTCCTACTATTTCTTCTTAATAATGTTTATCTATTTATCCTCTTCTGTGTGAATATAAGCAGTCAGGAGTGAAGTAGACTGTACTTTTTTTTTTCACTAAACTGTAACACATTGTTTGCACTCAAAAAATATTTGTTGAATGGATTAACAAAGATTTTCATTCGATTCCTTCGCAGTTTTTCCTCATAGGGTAAAATAACTACATGATTATTATTAAGGTATTTTAGACCATATATATATATGGTCTTCCTCTGGTTTTCAATGGTGAAATACTTTCGCGTTTCAACACTAAACATTTGAAATGTTAGCTGAAACCACAGACATATTATTTAGCCTCTTTCATTCTGATATTTCTCATTGATGCAATAAAATTTAGAACTAGATATTCCTTCAATTTACATACATATTAAAGAGTACTAAGTAATATTATATTTTTAAATGCTGGTGCATTTTTTTGTAGGACAAATTTGATGACTAAAATGCAAGGAAATCTTAATATTCACTAGTATCAGCTTGATGCCACTTCCAGGAACTCTTCCTCAGTCTTAAAACTTGTTTTCTATGACAATCTCATGTATCCTCTACACAATTTTCAATTTACTTTTCTTTATTTCCCTTTATATATCAGTAGTTTTTGAGAGCAATAGGTATCAATTATCTTAGCTATTTAGTCACTAGCACCTCTCACAAAGCACAGGACATAGAAACTCAGTAAGTATGTATTAATAATAATTAACATTTATTAAGCCTTTTCTGTTGAACAGACACAGTTCTAATTGTTTTACATATACAAATCCGTTTAACATTCATAAAACCCTACAAGTTTGCTATTGGATAGACGGGGGTTTGATAAACTATACAATTTATGAAATAGATTGAGAACAAAATTATTTAATTGGATTAAAATGGAAAATTTAAGGGTAAGAGATGAACGGAGTGGACCAGAAAGCAAGAGAGGCATTGAAACTTACTATTAAAATAAGGAATTTAATTTAAAGAAAAAAGTAGGATAATAAGTTAAGAAGACTTTTGTTTGTAGTGGTTTATATGGAGATAAAGAATTGGCCAAGGAAAAAAGCAGTTTCACCATGAGAGAGAACTAAAAGAAGTTATAATGGTACAGTTATAATGGTTTCCAATATTAAATATATAGGAAAATTCTTAATTATCACTCTAGAGTTAAGTAAATAAAATTTGAACATTAACACCACAGTGAAATTCCTGATAGTTTAATAATCACTTGAAATTCACCATATCTAGTAAAAATATATAACTAAAATCTATTGCATAATTGGTGGGTATTTTGATTTTTATAATCTTCGCTGCTACTGCCAGAGAGGTCAAATTTCTTTACTTGAGGTCATATAATTTTACACAGCTGAGATTTGAAATCATATCCATTTGATTTCCAATTCTGTGTTATTTACATTATGCTAGGTCTTATTATTTTTTGTTGTTGTTGTTGGGATGTGGAGGGACAGGCAGGCAGAGGAAATCCCAAGCAGATTTCATGCAAAGATGGACTCAAGGCTCAACTGGGGGCTTTATCTAGCAACCTGAGATCATGACCTGAGCTGAAATCAAGAGTCAGACTCTTAACCTGGTGTTTAACTGACTGAGCCACTCAGGCACCCCAGGTCTTCTAATTTTTTAAGCAACAGATTCTATATTGATTGATTGATTGATTGATTGATTTTGGTGTTTTTGTTTTGTTTTGGGTTTTTTGTTGTTTTGTTTTATGGGGTTTCTATTGTTTTTGTTTGGTTTTTGGTCTGAGGAAAATCTTGAAAGGAAACCAAGTTAAGTGAAAGAGCTAACAGCTCATTTACTACTTTTGGAGCACCTCAATAGAATCCCTAAACAGGGATGCCTGTGTGGTGCAGTTGGTTAAGCAACTGACTCATCTTCAGCGTCATGATCTTGAGGTCATTATCTCAGGGTTGTGAGATTGAGCTCCACATTGGTCTCCAGGCTCAGAGTTTGCTTGAGATTCTCTCTCTTCTCCTTCTGCCCCTCCTGCTGTGTGCTCACTCTCTTATTCTCTAAAATAAATAAATTAAAAAATGAAAGAATCCCTAAGCAATACTCTATTAGCTATTTGAACTCCTTTCTTATAAGAGCCCATCTTACTGAAAGATTCAATCCAAAAACAATTCTTGAAAACTGAAAAGTGTTATGTGAACCTCTAAATAAAAATACTGTAATTACTTTAGGATAAAAGAAGATATGATATTAATTAAAGACTTGATATTCAATAAGCTAAATATATTTTATGTACAGCATATACAGAATAGCTAAACAATAGTTTCACTACTCCTAGACCTTCATTCTGATACTTTCCGGAAAAGCATTCTCTGAAAACCACTATAATCAAAGTGACTGCTGAATATTTCCTAGCAGTGTTATGCTTGAGTTGGCTCCTGTCTGTCCACTGCACACAAGAGGCATTGGGTACGTGTCTTTTCTGCTCTGCATTGAGCAGCATCACCATGGGAGAAATTACATCATGAAAATCCAAATTCTACAAACCATCACTCTTTTCACAGAGTGCCAGTTAACAATTGCCAGCCCACCAATGTGCACTTATATGTTCTTAAAATGAAACAAAACAAAAAGAAGGAAAAGAAAAGGTTGAGATGCAGTGGTATATTAAGTTACTTTATCTCACTTTAGAATATTTCACTTGGGATCCCTGGGTGGTGCAGCGGTTTGGCGCCTGCCTTTGGCCCAGGGCGATCCTGGAGACCCGGGATCGAATCCCACGTCGGGCTTCTGGTGCATGGAGCCTGCTTCTCCCTATGTCTCTGCCTCTCTCTCTCTCTCCCTCTCTGTGACTATCATAAATAAATTTAAAAAAAATTATAATATTTCACTTTTTTTTACTTTTAATAATTTTAATTCTAGTATAGTTAACATACAGTGTATATAGTTTCACATATACAATGCAGTGATTCAACAATTCTATACTAGAATATCTTACTTTAGAAACACTTTCTGATGTTGGAAATTGCCATTGCATACAGGTTGGCGACAATGGACTAATTGGGTTCAGGATTTTTATATAAATAAAAAAGTTTTTGTTTCTAAGAGCAGAGTATACTTTATGAACTGATGGGAAATGAGGGTTACATTTCATTTTCACTAACTTTTCAAAATGATTGATGTAGAATTTTAATGTGTTAATTTACAGAATGAATTCATATTCAAATAGGTATGCTTGTTAAAAAAGTGAAATGGTATTAAGGCAATTTAAATGAATGCCTGAAATAACACTAGACAATCTGAATTATTGGTCTGAATAATATTTGATTTTTCATTGATTCTTGCATTTGTTAAGAAGCTGAAATATTCAAGAGCAAAAATAATCAGACACAATTTAAAGAGCAATTGGTAAAAATAGGTATATGCTTGTGATTAAGAGTCACAGAATATGAACCTATATGTTAAATCCTTCCTTTCAGTTATTTCAATAAGCACCATTCAAACTTCAAGCTATCTAACTTTCAGCAATACAATAAATTAAAACCCTGTATTTAAATTCTGAATTCAGCAAATTTTGTCGAAACGTGTCAGCTTTCTATTCATACTTCTAGCTAAGATTTAGGTGTCAGGGTGAGAGTTTAATATAAGTATTATTTCATTGTCTTCACTCAACTTAGTAGAGTACCAATAAATTTTTATCTTCAATAAAAGCTAACAAATTTGAACTTTTAGTGTATGTCAGGTATTCTAAGCATTTTCATATATATGACATTTAATACAAAAAACAAATAAGGCAGGATAGTTCTTAGTTTTATTGTTGGAAAGACTATAACGGATTTTATGTAACTTGTCCAAGTTTACATTGTAAGTATCTGAGAGAACTTAAGTTTTACGGAAGTAAGAGGATGATAATGTGATTCGTTTTAATTACTACACCAGACTACTTATTAAATCACGCAACATTTCATTTATTTGAAAGATGTGACAATGAATAGCATATATATAATGTAAAACTATATATTTATTATCAAATTAGGAAAAAACTAAATTCCTGTTTTTAACCCTAATGAACATATTAGGAATAAATTTGTTGGTAATGAGTATTAAATGATTTATTTTAAGGTAATTTTGAGACTTCTTTTTATTTGCAATTTTTAAGAAGTCGCTTTTTAGACAGGGGTTGTACTCTGTGATCCCAAACTGAATGAAGTATTCTTTATTGTAAAGAACAATACTCATGCAGGGTAAAGAGGACAGCATGTTACCCAGAGATTTTGTAGTGGGATTTATTTATTTATTTATTTATTTATTTATTTATTTATTTATTTTTATTTATTTATTCATGAGAGACACACACAGAGAGAGGCAGAGACACGGGCAGAGGGAGAAGCAGGCTTTATGCGGGGAGCCCAACGTGGGACTCTATCCCGGGTCTCCAAGATCACGCCCTGGGCGGATCAGCCACCTGGGCTGCCCTGAACTTATTTATATCCACTAGATGGGATTTGGGATTTCTACATTTTGTGAAGGAGGAAAGTGAGTTTCATATAGATAGTAGTATCTTAAGTTTTCATTTAAGAGGAAAAATGTAGCTCAACAGCTTATTGACCAAAGAATCAAATGTATGAATCTAAGGTATAAATGTTTCTATAGTATCCACTCTTTCCTCCTTTTCTTGTTTTTTGGATGTCTATGTGTGAATGATAACTCATTACCACAATTCAAAATGTTTATGTTTTCTGACAATTAGCTTGGGATTTCTCTCTCTGATTGCTCCTGAGAAAGTATGCCCGTAGCCAAGTATATAGTCTTCCAGATAGCCAGGGAAATTTGTGATATTGTTTAAACCTGGTTTCTTAAAAGGTGTCCCTGGATCACTGTGGCTTACTGTTCAGCCAATATTTGGCCAGAGGTTTTGGTTAAATCCCTTGCACTAGCAAGATTTTATCTTTTGTTGATATTTGTGTGTGCAGCTTGGGTAATGCTTTCAAGTTGGCCTCTGTCCTCTGATTGCTACTGAATAGGGTCAGTCTGGTGCAAAGAGAGCATTCTGAAACTCGAGGTCGAATGTAATCCCAGAAGGGTTCTCCATGGATGTCTCTTCCCTTGGTTGTCTCTGTGACACTTCTAGATGTTATGCTTTAATTTGGTCCCCACAGATGTCTTCATTCTTTTCAACAATGCTCTTAGGCATGGAGTTCTTCAAGCTGTGGTCCATATAAAGTCAATATCCTGTAATATAGCTATGAAGTTTCTTGTCCTTATGGTCAGCATCCCAGATTAGGTAGAGTCTCTGCATCATTTTATAGGAGTGGGGTTTGAGATAACAGCCAGTTTCTCTTAGAGTGACAGCCATTGTGGTCTACCAGTGAGGTTTGGAGTGAGTGATAAGTTTTTGGTCTTATCAGCTTGCCCCTCTTAGTATAGAAATTCTGCTCTGCAAATGGGCTGGGGCTGGGGCAAAGGCAAGGACAATCATTGTTCAGTACCTTAGCCTGCTATCCCTAACTCAAAGCTTCCACTCTAGGTGTACAGGTATGGGCTGGGAAAGGGAGCTTGGGTCTTTTCATTTGTATCTGCAAGGAATAGAACTTCACCAACACAAGCCTTGTTTGGGATTAGAAACTTTTCACCTACCCTTACTGAATGAAACTATAGTCCTAGAAGAAGAGTTACTGGTGGGGAGAGGGAGTTATGGTTATCTTATTATACTCGCCTGGAATATAGCACAGGAGTAGTTTCCATAATATGGAACTGGATATGTGGAGACTATTTTATCTTCAATTTCACACTTGCACATGAATTTTAAAAAAATACTAGATTTCAGTTTTGATGACTTAAATCCCTGTTTTCATATCATTTAAATCTCCAGGCTTCAATCATTAATATGGAGAAAGAAAAAAAAAGATACAGATAACATTTTTTTTTAAGATTTTATTTATTTGTTCATGAAAGACACAGAGATAGAGACACAGGCAGAAGGAGAAGCAGGCTTCATGCAGGGAGCCTGATGTGGGACTTGATCTCAGGACTCTAGGATCATGACTTGAGCCAAAGGCAGACACTCAACCACTAAGCCACCTAGGTGTCCTCGGATAACTTTTAATATTACAAATCTAACTACAAATTCTATCATTTTTAGTCACCAGCCAAATATAATTTATAATTCTCTATTCTATTTCAGATTAGTTCATTTACTCATTTATTTAGCCAACAGATTTTAACTAATTTTCTGCTATGGCCATAGCACAGCTACAAACATATTTCAACAACCATTATTAGAAATTACCTTTGGATTCTGAATTATAATTTTAAATGCATAATGAAGCATTCACTTAAACACAAATTATACTATTTAGGTTGGTCAAACGTATCTTCAAAATAAAGAACAGTAACAGAATAAAATTGAGTTAAAGAGGGGAAAAATCAGGCAATTTAAGTACTAAGAGTTTCAGACATCTCACTAAAACCCTGCAAGCTGAACATGCTAATTTATCAATTATTTATTCATTTGATTGAACTACTGAATTATATTAGACTATAATTTACATATTGAAAGTCCTTTCACAGTAAGAAATTCTTGAAGATTATGAAATACATTATTGTACATAAATGAATATTGGGAAGATTTCAATTACACTAAAAATAAAAAGTGTTTGACCATCAAAAATTCAAAGCATTCTTATGAGAGCTTGTAGATTAAATTCCCATATAAAATTCAGTAGTTTTTATCTTGAGTTTTTTTTTTTTAATTTTTGTCTATTTATGATAGTCACACACACACACAGAGGCAGAGACACAGGCAGAGCGAGAAGCAGGCTCCATGCACCGGGAGCCCGACCGTGGGACTCGGTCCCGGGTCAACAGGATCCGCCTGGGCCAAAGGCAGGCGCCAAACCGCTGCACCACCCAGGGATCCCTCTTGAGTTTTAATATACTCAAAGATATATGTTCTGTCCAGTATCTCCACTGTATTTTGCTGCTGAATAATAGAGCCACTTTTGACCCAATGGGCTGGTCTTACATATCTGCTATTGTTTTGAAAGTTTCAAAATAGTATGTTTTAAGATTAATTTATATTTATAATTTTATTTTAGGAAAGCATTTTATAATTCAAATATCTCATTTGCCTTGAGTTAGAAGAGTAAATGGTTTATGTTTAAAAAATAAACTGAAAAAATATAAACTTCTAAAATAGATTCAGTTAGGGATGCCTGGGTGGCTCAGTGGTGCTCAGGGCATGATTCTGGGATCCAGGATCGAGTCCCATATCAGGCTCCTTTGCAGGGAACCTGCTTCTCCCTTTGCCTGTGTTTTTGCCCCTCTCTCTCTCTCTCTCTCTCTGTGTGTGTGTGTGTGTCTCATGAATAAATAAATAAAATCTTAAAAAAAATAGATTCAGTTAGTATGTATGCTAGATGCCATATGATCATAAATCTGTAAGTGAAAAGAAAAGAGCCCAAATGGGGATTTTTTTTTTTTTAATGGAAATACCAAGGAGGTTTGGGAAAAATTTCTGCCTGGTTGTTAGTTATAGACTTGCTTAATTCAACAAATAATGGAGAGCCCATTTCATGCCAGACATTTTACTCAGGAACTGAAGATGACCTTAAATTTTTAGTTTAGTGTGAAACCTAAAAACTTTGAAAACTATCTTGAAGAGTAATATCTGATGATACATTGATATAAAATGTGCTCATGCAACTTAGAAGATATAACATTTAAACTCAATTTGGAAGGAAGAATTGGAAGATCTCAACTGGTAAACAAACTGGGATGTGAATCCAAAGCAAAAAGAATAGTGATAACATCTGTAAATGATTGCATAAGCCATTTGAAGGTTATTAAAAGAAAACTTGGCTTTATTCGGTAGAAGATTATAGGTCGTTGTCAATAATTACCAGGCAAATCATTTAAATTGGCTAACAATAGGCTCAGACTAGTTTTCTCCTTTTTTTTAAGATAGCAAGCAAGAAAAGGCTTTAAATTTAGTTTAGCTATTCACATATTAAACTCTTATATGCATTTTTTCTTTGTTTTATTTTCAAAACAAAAAAAATCACTTTAGTCATTCTTTAGAAGTGATTAAAAGATTTAGAAGAACAAAATGGCCTGTTTTATTATTTATTAATAGAATGAAGAAAGATACATCATCATTTTAATTAATGTACAAAGAGCATTTGACACAATTTAACCCCTTTATTGACAAAACAACTCAACAAACTAGAAAAATATAACCTCAACATAATAAAATCTATATAGGAAAAACACACATAGTCTATGGTGAAAAAGTGAAAGTTTTTCCTGTAAGATCAAAAACCAGACAAAGTGAGTGCCTGGGTGACTTAGTTGGTTAAGTGTCCACCACTTGGTTTTAGCTCAAGTCATTTAGCTCAAGTTCATGCCCTGTGTTGGGCTCCATGCTCAGCAAGGAGCCTACTTGAGGTTCTTTCCCCTTTCATCCTCCTCCTCCTCCTCTCTTTGCCCCCCTCTACTCTACCCCTGCTTGTGTGCTCTCTAAAATAATAATAAAATAAAATAGAATAGAATAAAATAAAATATTTTTAAAAATCAAAAAAATTTTTTTTTTAAAAAAGAAACAAAACAAAGATTCCCACTTTCTCATTTGTATTTAATAGTAGTAGAATTCTAGGTGGAGCAATTAGTCAGGAAAAAGAAATATAATTCATTAAAATTGAAAAGAAAATAGTCTCTGTTCACAGACAACATGATTGTGTATGAATAAAATCCAAAAGAGTTCATATACACACATATTTGTTAGAACTAATAAAACAACTCAGCAAAGTTTGAGGATAAAAATCAACACTCAAAAATGACTTGCATTTTTTTTATCCTAACAATGAAAAATCCCAAAAGAAAATTAAGAAAACAATTCTATTTATAAAATCAAAAATATAATAAAACACTTAGGAAAAAATGTTACCAATGAGGCAAAAGACTGGTACATTGAAAACTGAAAAGTTTTGCTAAGACAGATGAAAGAAGACACACAATCACATACACAAATAGAAAGTGGTGCCATATTCATAGATTGAAAGACAATATTGTAAGATGTCAATACTACCCTAAGTTATCTACATACCCAATGTAATACCCATCAAAGTACCAATGATATATTTTACAAGAAATAAAAATTTGTCTTAAAGTCACATGGAATATCAAGGAAATTCAATTAGATAAAAGATGGAAAAATAACCAACTTAGGGAACCTCATTTCCTGACTTCAAAATGTACTTTACAGTGATAGCAATCAAAAGTGTGATACTGGCATAAAATAGATATGAAAACAAATAAAATGCAACAGAGCAGGAAATAAATTTTCCTGTTTATGGCAAAATGATTCTTGACAATGGTAAATAGGAAAATATAATGTTTTCAACAGATAATGTTGAGAAAACTGGATATCCACACGCATAAGAATGAGGTAGCATTCTTACAATGCATGATTTACAAAACATAATTTGAAGATGGACCAGAAACCAAAGTATACGAACTAAAACTATAAAACCCTTAGAAGAAAACACAGGGAACAACCTTCATGTCATTGAATTTGGCATTGATTCTTGATCTGTGACAACAAAACCACAGACAACAGAAGAAAAAAGTGGATAAATTGGGCTACATAAAATGTGCATCAAAGAACACTATGCACAGAGTTTAAAGGCAACCCACGGAATTGGAAGAAAAACATTTGTAAATCATAAAGATAATAAGTCTTGATATCCAGAATGTATCAGAACCTCTACAACTCAATGACAACAAATCAACCTAACAAAAATAAAGAAAGGAAAATAAGATAAAAATAAAAATAAGCAAAGAACTTTAATAGCTATCTCTCAAAAAAAGAAACACAAATGGCCAAAAAGCACATGAAAAGGTGCTCAACATTACCAATCATTAGGGAAATGCAAATCAAACCCACAATGAGATACCATTTCATACCCATTAGGATGGTTAATTTGAAATAAAATAAAACAAAATAAAATACAACAATAAAGAAGTGTTGGCAAAGATGTAGAGAAATTGGAACCCATGTGCATTTCCATTGAGAATATAAAACAAAGCAGCTACTATGGAAAACATGGCAATACCTCAAAAATTCAATATACAGAATTTTCTTAATCCCTGCAATTCTAGTTCTGCGTGTATACCTAACAGTAGTGAAAGCAGGCACTCAGACAGCTATTTGTACATCCATGTTTATAGCAACATTATTCATAACAGACAAAAGGAGAAAGCAACCCAATTGCCCCTCAATGAATGGATGGACAAAATGTGATCTACACATACAATAGAACATTTTTATTATTATTCAGCATTAAAAAGGAAGAAAATTCTGACACATGCTGCAACATGTATAAACTTTGAAGACAATCATGCTAAGTTAAATAAGCCAGTCCCCAAAGTACAAACACTGCATTATTTCACATATATATGTAAGATACCTAGAATAGTCAAATCATCATCAGAATAGTGATTATCAGGGACTGGCGAGAAGAAAGTGCGAAGAATTAGTGTTTAATGGGTATACAGTTTCAATTTTGGGGAAAAAAATTCTGGAGATGGATGGTAGTGATGTTTGTAAGACAATGTGAATGTACTTAATTCCACAAAACTGTATGCCTAAAATGGTTAATATGACAAGTTTTACATTATGTATATTTTACTACATTAAAATGTAATTATTAATCTATGTAGTTATCTATATATCTAAAAGATAGGGGCAGCTCAGTTGGTAAAGCATGAGAAGTTTAGTTTCAGCTCAGTCATGATCTCAGGGTCATAGCATTGAGCCCTGTGACAGGCTCTGTGCTGGATGTGGAGCCTGCTTAAAATTCTCTCAATCTCCCTCTGCCCCTGCCCCTCCCACCTGCTCGTGTTCTCTCTGTCTCTCTCATAAATGAATGAATGAATGATATCTACAGTTTCACTTTCTGCAGTTTCTGTTACTTTTGATCAGCTGAAATCTGGAAGCAGATGGTTCTCCTTTTGATGTACTTTCAGGCCAATAGTAGCCTAACCTATGTCATAACCTCTGCTTACATCATTCACCTCACTTTATCTCATTATGTTGATACTTTGCCATCTCACACCATCACAAGAAGAGTGAGTGTAGTACAATATTTTTAGAGAGAGAAGCCACATTCAAAAAATTTTATTATAGCATATTGTAATTGTTGTTTTCTTATTAGTTATTGTAAATTTCTTACTGTTCCTTATTTATAAATTAAACTTTATCACAGATATATACATAAAGAAAAAGACACAGTATATATATGGTTTGGTACTATTTGTGGTTTTTTGCACCCTGGGGAACTTAGAATGTATCCACCATTGATAAGTGGGAGGGCTACTGCACCTCTAATTTATTAGCCAATCCCATGACTAGATTCAGTTTTAAAAGATTGTTTTGTAGTTTCCATTTTCTAAGTAATAAGGAACTGCTTTTTAGTTGAATTTGTAACAAACCAATAAAAATTTAACCTCAGTATTTTGTTGAACATCTAAAATCCATTCCAAGTAGTATTAACTCTACATTGGAACTTGAGTAGCTATAAAAATGTACATTCAACTGTCTGCAAATATTTCCTGGTAACAAATTACAATATTTATCAGTAACCCCCAATCACAAATACCAAAATAAAAGGCTCTTAAATATTTTGAGATTTTTTAAAGATTATGCTTATTTATTTGACACAGAAAGAGAGCGAGCACAGGTAGGCAGAGCAGCAAGCAAAGGGAAAGGGAGAAGCAGACTCTCCTCTTGAACAGAAAGCCCACTGCAAGGCTCAATCTCCGGACCCTAGGATCATGACCAGAGCCAAAGACAGATACTTAACCAACTGAGCCACCAAGAACCCTGTATTTTAAGAGTCTATAATAATTCTTTTTTTCTGAATACTAAGTAAAAATACATTATCCCATGATTTGTGTTCAGGAGTTCATGTAGGTGCAACTTAATAAAATTAATAAAGAGTGTCTATTCTTTTACCACTCAAATATGGAACACAGTGTGCCAGAAAAATATCCCAAAGGAGTGATTATCATATGATAACCATATCCTCTCATCTGGCTTACTGCTAATTAAATTAATTAATTAAGTGGTCTTTCCCCAAGTGGACTTGATTTAATGTGCGGCATGTAATTAGCAGCTCAGAAAATGGAAATGAGATGATTTCTTCATGGTTTGTTCAAAGCCATGATCCAAAAGACATTCTGATATTATAAGTGGAGAGAGAGATTTTGATTTTTTTTTAAGTAGACGTGTTCTTTGTTGGAAAAAGATAACACTGGAAGATAATTATATTTGGCCGGAGTCTACTAAACAGATATAATTCATATTTGTATAAAGCCACTTCAAGCAATAGAAGCTATTTGGGAATATAAAGTGGAATTTGTACATTGATATTGATGAAATACGTTTTACCCATTAACAGGTAGTATAACTTGATGTTTAAGAGCACCAATTCTGGGGCCATGCCTCCTAGGTTAGAATATCAGCTAGACAATCTGATAAGTGGCTAGACAATCTTTGGAAATGTATATCATCCACACAAGACTAAGTTTCTGCAAATATGGATAATAATATGCCTAAATACTAGGGTTAGGAAAGATTAAATGAGTTATTACAGATAAAACTGTAAGAACAGTGCCTGGCACATAGTTAACATTAATGATTTTATTAATATCTTAATGAAATAAATTAATATATTAATAGTATTATTTACATCATTCTCTTTATTGAATTACATATATGATCTAGAAAATAAGTCATGAAGTTTACATCAAATTATTGATTCATAACAAGCTGAATATATATCAGGAAAAATAGAAAATTGCTACCCAATATCTCTTCTTTTCTAGAGAAAACTAAACACAGTACTTACCTAGTTTATTAAACACTTTGAAATTATTTCTTCTTTAAAATGGACAGAATGGACTGCCTGGTGGCTCAGCTGGTTACACATCTGCCCTCATCTCAGGTCATGATCTCAAGGTCCTGGAATGGAGCCCGGAATCAGATTTCCTGCTGAGTGGGGAGTCTGCTTCTAGCCTCTTCCTCTTCCCACTGTTCATGTCCACTCTCTCTCTCAAACAAATAAAATCTTTTAAAAATAAAATAAAATATATAAAAAATAATAAAAGAAAATGTGGATTTTCTTACTATTCACATTAACCGAATTTGGACATGTATATACAAGATAAAACATACATACAGGCAAACTGTATTGTTATCAATCTCTAATGAATACATTTTTGCATTATAATGTATCCACTAGATTAAGAAGGTATGTAGGAGGCCTGGCTGTCTCATTTAGTTAAGTGTCAGACTCTTGATTTTGGTTCAGGTCATGATCTCAGTGTCCCCAGATCGTGTCCTGCAACAGGCCCTGCAACTGGGAGTGGAGCCTGCTTAAGGTTCTCTCTCTTCTCTTTCTCCCTCTCCCTATGCCGCTCTACTCTCTCTCTCTCTTTCAAAAAAAAAAAGTATTTAAAAATAATGAAGTTTAAATGTTTCAGTTTACATTCCTTTCTTGTGCACATAGATGGAGACACTCAATACAAAATACAACAATTATCTCAAGATGTTCTCAAGTATAGCTATGTTTCTGCCCTTTGTAACTTTGGACAGTTTTTTCTTTTTATATTTAAACTTGTCTGCAACATATCTCTTTCTTTGTAATATTAGCAGAGTCTATCATTTCCATTTCTTATCAGATCACTTTCACCTGTGTTCCTTTGTTGCTCTGATTCTTTCAATGTTTCTAACTACTTCTAGTTTGTGGAAATTCAATATACCAGTCATTCACACATTCTAGTCCATTCTAATGATATCTTTGCCTCACTTATATGGAAACTTTATTATTGTATTATGTATTGCACTGTATTTTGTATTTATAAATTATAGCGTTTTGTCTATAATGTATCTTTTTTCAATAGCCCAAATTAATTTTTGTAAAAATGTATTTATTTATTTGAGGGAGAGAAAGAGAGAGCAAAAGCAGGAGAGACAGAGGGAAAGGGATAGAGAATCTCAAGCAGACTCTGTTGAGCTCAGAGCCTGCATCAGGGCTTGATTTCATGACCCTGACATCATAACCTGAGCTAAATCTAAGAGACCAACCCTTAACTAACTGCACTGCCCAGGGGCCCCTGACCTGGATTTATTTTACTCATGTTTTTAAACTTCTACGTTTTTAAATGTGGTGTTTCCCTAAATTATGAAATCACTAAATGCACAAACAAGTTAAAAATTCAGGAAAGCATAAACAGATGAAGCTTACACATCTTTCTAGCATTGAATCCAAAGATTTTTTTTATTAACATTAGTATATGTAAATACCTACAAATATAATATATGCTGATATTTGATATATAATTGACATTATTATGTTTATATTTATATATTATATATTAAGTATATACAAAAATTGGCATATAACATTAGTATTATATGTGTGTATGATATATACATATAATATATATCACATATGTAGTGGTATACATATTGTGACTATATATGTGTGTATGCATATATGTGTGTATATATATTGTGTGTGCATATATATATGTATTTATATATATATGTGTGTGTGTATATATATATATATATATATATATACACACACAAATTATCCCCATCTTAAGTATTCACAATGATAAAATCTTCTTGAAGCTTCAGTGTGATTTTTTTCACTTTGGTCATTACATGGACTAAGAGATCTTAGTAGTGGTAGATGCCTATGGTCAATGAGGAGAAGCTGGGATTTTAACAAGAGGTAAAGGGGCATATGGTATAAACCCAAAACACCTTCTATTTCTCTTGCATATAGTGACCAAACAGTAATTTCTCTTTGAAAAGCAGGGCTGTTTGGCATACAGCTTTATATTTTACTCAAGCATGTCTTATTTACTATAAAATTATTTCATCTCTTTATTTCAGTATGGTTAGAATATTATTTTTACTCCTGTTAGCCAATAAAGCATGTCTACATATAATACATATCTAAAGTGGTATCGCATCACATACATAGTTTTAAAACTGCTTTTTAATATACAATCAAGTTTATACAAATCTCTAGGCCGTCATTTAACAACATATAGTCACACAGTTTCCAAATAAATACATAGTAATTATATCCCATTAATGTTAATGACATCATGTTATTCTACTTTCATGACTCTATGAGTTTTAATGAATGGCATGATAAATATTATTACTCAACTTCGAACCATGCTTTATTTCTGAAATAACATCTAATATTTTATAATGTATTATTCAAGCACTTCATTGTTGTAATGTTATCTTTTGAGTAATCTTATTTAAACTACATTAATACTCAGTATTTTCTGATAACCTTCATTTTTAATAAGCTTTTCACAATGTCCAATATTTATCATAGATAGATTAAAATATTTTGATTAATTTTCCTTAGGATTTTTAAATTTCAAATAGAATATGTAAGCCCATAGGCACTTTTCTTTTTTAAAATTATTTGGCAACACCAAAACACTAATTCATGAAGAATCTTCTATGTAGATTTTCTAAATCCTTTAATCACATTTGTTCATGTATGCTTTTCTGGAAATTACATATTTAAAATGTCTTCAAATGTGTTGACATGCAGAAGTACGTTTATTTTTTAAACAAGATGTTCTCACCTTTCCATTCCCTATGCCAACTGCTGTTTTATTCATTTTGATCATTTTTAAAGAACATTCTAGAAGATATTTATCAACTAAACTGTTTTCATTTTACTGTTTCTTCCTTTTGATTTTCTTAGATTCTTTTGATGTTGTGTTCCTTTAACAATTGTATTGCACTTTTAAAAAAATATTTTATTTATTAGAGAGAGAACAAATGGGAAGGGGGGTAAAGGCAGAGGCAGAGAAGAAGCAGACTCCTCACTGAGGAGGGGATTTGATACAGGACTTGATTCCAGGGCTCTGAGACCACGACCTGAGCTGAAGGTAGACACTTAAATAACAATACAGATGCCCTTGTATTGCACTTTTATACTATCTATATTTCCTATTTAAAGGTAAACTATTTAATCATTCTATGGATATAGTTTTGGCTGCATTCCATATAATTTATGCAACTATTATTATTTTAATAAAATTTATATTTATAATACTTAATTTCAAAATGGTCTACAACTGGAATTTTAATATTTTCTTTAACTCAAGGTATATTAATATATTTTTTTAATTCTAAGCAGTCATAATCTATTTATTTTCTGTTTAATATCCAGCTTTATTGAACTGTTACCCAGCAGCATGACCTGTAATTTCTATGATCTTTTTGAAATCTGTTCAAATATTTTTATAATAGGTGGCCATTAAAGAAAAGATCTTATGTAATTGAAAGGTCAAAGGATTATATTCTCTGAATTGATGAAAGATAAGATGCAAAGTTAAGGATTTATCATCAGCATTTATAAATCCAGTAACTTAACATCCAGTTATACATACAAAGAAAAATTGACAGTACATGTTAGCATTGGAATATTTAATCTGTCTCTCTCATTTCATCACAGATCAATTTGGCAAAACATTAAAAATAATACAGAAAAAAAAATAATAATACAGAGAATAGATAATACAATTAAAATTATTGACTTAAGCTACATCAATCCTGCATATCAAAATTACTTTCAACTCAATTCTTACCTTCACCTTTTATTTCTTAAGTCTTTCAATAATTTGAAACCATTTACTAACGGAAATATATTTTAAAGTTTGTAAATCTAATATCTGTTTTAATTTAGGCTCTTGACTTAATAAATTCTGTGTTTTTCTTCTTAGTTGAGTTATAGAATCTTTCCAAAGATCTCACTTTCTTTTTTGTTCCAGGTGTTGTTTTTGTACTATTATTAATGCTTAAGCAATCTTCCTAATTTGTGTACTATCCTAACACTGTGAAATAATATTATTTTTATGTTTTCTCTGTTCTTTGGAATACTTTTCATGCATTTCTTCTAACTCTATAGCTGAAATAATTATTTACATAAGTTTGGTTTTTCGTGGGGTGTTTTTTTTTTGTTGTTGTTTTTGTTTGTTTTTGGCTATTTAGCACCCTGGGTAATTTGGGAAACATCTGGGTTCTTCAGTAATTCCAAAAAGAGGTATTTGTTTTTAACAATTTTGTTTTGTTTCTCTGTCTTTTGTTTGTTAAAGCCACCATGCTCAGGGCCACCTTCCCATATCTGTTACTGCTTAATTCTCTTCTACTACAAGTGCAATGTGGAACTTGGTATGAAATGCTTTCTGAGTTCACTCTTAACTCTCTCCACACACTCCCAAATCATGGAATATAGATACAAATCTTTTTGTATTCCCCAAACTACTTTATCAAGAAGTGATTTCTGAGCCATTATTGAATTACTTATCTGTGTTCCAGCACCGTATCTGACAAAGTTTATGATAACAAATGATAGTCTTCTTTAATCCTGCACAATCAACAAAAGATTCCCCTGGTTTAATATTTCTCTCTATTGTTGAGACCGGAGGTTAGGTGCTGTCCTCAAAGCCCAATCCTCAAAGGTTCTGCTTCCTTCAAATTCAGGCTAAAAATATGCAAGTCCTTTTTTTGAACAGTTGTTGTGAAGCGGCATTATTGATGATTTATCTTCCAGAGTTTGAAGTCTTATTTTGTATCATTTGACATAGCATTTAGTATTACTAACTTTACTTTTGAAGTATTTTTCTGTTTAAAGATCAGAATTATATCAAAGGGTAGATGACATATTTTCTGCACTCATTCTACTGATGGAATATTTCTCCTTTCCTGCAGGTTTCTAAATAAATCTGTTTTTAATTCACGTCTGTGCTGTTTGTGTGACATGGGCTGGACATCTCACCCAGATTTATTTCCGGCATTTTACTATTTTATCTAAATGATCATCAGTGCCTTTTGCAATTCTGATTACCCAGGGGATTACTTGTCTCACAACCAAACTGTCTGCCTGCAAGGAAATTATGCTGTGGCTGCCCCAATTGTTAAGATATATTTCTTAGAAACTTTACTGTGGTAAATTATGTCCTTATGATCCCAACCATTATATTTGTAAAATATATGTAGAAAAATTGAAATATATGTGTGTATAATATCTTAATCCCTACAGCACATTCTTATGTCAGCTCTATATTTAATCCTATGAGCTAATATATAATCCTGGTGAAAGCTTCTACCAGAACCTAAATCTGTGTACATCTTAAGTGTTGAAACAGAAATAATATAGTTAAAATCCGAATAAAATAACAAAAATTGTAGCCAACACACCATCTTAAGACATAATAGTCATTTTCTTTCAGAAAATTGTAAGAAGTCTATTTCTGATCATGAAGAAGATTAAGTTTTGGTGGATTTCTTACTACTCAACATAAAAGCACTAATAAAAACTTTGAAACCACTGATGTAAAAAATGTATACTCTATAATCCATAATTATAAGATTTAGGTAAAACTTCATAGAATTTAAAATATTTCAAAGCTATTCATAGAAACAGTCTTCCCTCTTTCTTTAATCTTAACCTATTCCATTCTCTTTAAGGAAATATATATGTATATTCCTTAAAAATATATAATGGAATATAAGTGTATGTCAATTTTATATACTATATAACAAATACTAAATATATTTTCATATTCCTTATGAGAATATAAACATTTAGTTATTATTATTCTTTTCATATTCTCTTGAGGGAATATAAGGGAATTATGTTATCAACTTCCTATATTATTTTACCATTTCCAATCCATCATTACTAACAATAAAACTATGATAAATATGTGCTTCAGCTGGAAGATCTTTTTAAAAAAAAAATCTTGCTGATAGGAGAGTTTAGGCAAAGGGAATTGCATTTTTTATCTGATGAAAATGTTGAAGCAAAAACAGAGGTTTAATGACGTCATTAGGAAGTCCAACATTTTTTATCTATCTGCTCTGCTTTTTTGGTGAATATCCCTATTGTTCTCACTGTGTCTTGATCAGACAAGAAGAACTGTTAAGGGCCAAAAATTTTGCAAACCATAGCATGTCTATATCTTCTTTAGCAGTTGGATTCTTCTTATTCAACTATATGTCATGGAAGGTTCTTTTTTTTAAGATTGGTTGATTGATTGATTGATTTAGAGCACACAACCATGGGGAGGGGCAGATGGAGAGAATCTCCAGCAAACCCTGGGCTGAGCACAGAGCCCCAGGCAGGTATCAATTTCACAACCCTGAGATCATGATCTGAGCTAGCTAAAACCAACCAAGAGTTGGAGATTTAACTGACCCAGCCAGCCAGGGCCCCTATCCTGGAGTTTTGATAAGCAATCTAGATCTGTCCTA
Organism: Canis lupus dingo; assembly: GCF_003254725.2. Taxonomy (NCBI): domain Eukaryota; kingdom Metazoa; phylum Chordata; class Mammalia; order Carnivora; family Canidae; genus Canis; species Canis lupus. Next base: position 9,552,265 of record NC_064261.1, on the reverse strand, counting down.
TTCTTTAAAATTCCCTTCTCTTGGCTCAGGTTGTGAACCTGGGGTCCTGGGATCAAGTCCTGCATTGGGTTCCCCACAGGGAGCCTGCTCCTCCCTCGGCTTATGTCTCTGCCTCTCTCTGTGTGTCTCATAAATAAATAAATAAAAATCTTTAAAAAAAAGGGCTGAAATAAATAAATATATAAAATGACTGCTTACTGTGATATGAGTTCATATTATTTAACATGTTTTATGTTGTTCAACATTTACATTTTTTTCCAATCTCTAATACAATTTTAATGATTACATTTACACTTGTGCTTTACTGCATATAAAGATATTTTTGGGAAAAATTTCCAAGGATCTGTATTGTTTTGAAAAATAGTGTGTACATTTTAAATTGTCAACAAGCATTTTAATTGTCATTACGGTGTCTTAAAACTTTACATTTCCACCAATCCTGTATTAAAGTGTCATCCCACGAACACTAGTATTCTATTCATAACACATTTCGACTTTTACCAATCTGGTAAGTGACAAACAGGGCAACGTGTATGGCTTTGTTATTTGCCCCAGAAATATATTCCTGCCTTTTTTATAAAAAATAAATCTTGAGTACCTAGATCTGAGGTCCATTAAAATTTCTCTTTAAGATTCCCCTCAACCACCCTGTTTCATCTCAACGTCTTTGCTGTTATCAAATGTTCCACCTCCACAACCTGAGCCCTGGGTTAGCCTTGATTACTTGTTGCTATGTTCCATTATGAATCTTTAGAGCAGGCTACTGCTAACTTTGGCAGTGAGAAAATTATGTCAACATTGCTTCTTATTTTATTCATTGAAAATATTGTTTTAAGTTCTTCAGTCTTAATATATGATTTGGCAATTATAAAATCTCTAAAACCTCAAGCTGAGGTTAAATAAAAAGTCAAATTGAACAAAATAAATTACTAACTCCAGCTGCAAGTACATGTGATACTATTCCTTTTTTTATACTGCCCTCTTGTTCACTGTCCTAAGTGCTTTCTGTTGTACTCATAGCCAAGAATATAACAAATCTGTCCATTCTAAAACAGACGTGGTGAAGGGACCTCATTTAACAACCAATAAGAAGTCAACTTAAGGCTGTTTTTGAGCTACTTTTTTAGAATTTCACTTATTACTTTTTCCCCTTCTCTGAGGCAAACCAATAGTGAAGTATCCATGTCTTAAAGTCTGGTGTAGAAATTTAATTATTCACTCTGACAATAATATTACAGTATCAGTAAAAAATGACTCTAGTATTTTATCTGTTATTCTCAATAGTGCTTGCTCAAATTTTAATTTTGTTCTTGGTCAGACAGTCAACCAATGCTACCTTCTCTGCCTCATTAGTTTCATACATAATATATACTCCTACAACATCTCTTTCCTAATATTTTTGAGATGCTATCATTTTTATGAGGAAAGAAACTACTTAGAATCTGGAAGTGTTACTTAGTGAAAGCAATAATTGCTGTAACCCAAAAAGGGGAACTGTCTGAAACTACTTCTCCAAGTTCCTTTTCCTCAGAGTGCAGCAACAGCACAGCTCTACAGTAACAGGCAAAACGATTAATTGATTCAAAATAAGCAACACTTTGCTACTTCCCCTGAAATGGAAGTCTGAGTCACAAGAGAAAACCAGACCAGTGGCACCTTTCTTTGATCCAAATGATTGTGGAAGTAGATAGATATAAGAAGACACCTTTTACAGCATCATGCCAGGAAGGTTAACGACTTTTTATGCTTCAGAGTCACTCTCACTGTCTAGAGAACATCATGCCTAAATTGGAAAGGGCACATCTTTTTGGTTTAGCTGTTGTCCGATTAATAGTGGAAGTCAAGCTAGTTGTTTATATTGTTACTTTTAACCCTTTATGGCCTATCATTCTACCCTCTGTGTAGACAGACAAGCAGCTGTATCCATTTGGTTCATACAGGTCCTGTAAATTAATTGAAAGAATAAAAATTATCAACAATTATAATGGAATAGGCATTCATTTGCTGTACTACATGCACAATTATAAAATATTTACATGCTTTTTTATTCTCCCTTTTGGGAAAGAGGGGAGAGATAGCTTGCCAGTCTTTTAATTTGGCTTATGTTTCAGTCAAGGAAGAAATGAAACATTTATTGGTATTTAGAGATAGGGCTCCTCATGCATGTGGTTGGAAATTAGAGAAGTCGTTTTGCTCCTGTGATATTCTCTGCATTCAAACCTTTCTCTCTTCTATTTTAGGATATCAAATTCTCTTCTTTGAATTGAGTGAACTTGGAGCTAGTAGGTATGTCTGTTGGAGGTATTGTCAAATTGAACAAAATAACCTTACTAACTCCAGCTGCAAGTACATGTGATACTATTCCCTTTTTATACTTTTTGACTGGCTACTTTAGTAATCTACTTTACTAGCAGATGAGCTTTAAGAAGTAGATTTCTTGCTTCATTAAATACACAGTCCTTAAATCCTGGACATTGTACTCATTCTATATTAATTTTCCTCCTGCCAGTGTTCAGATGTCAGCCAAGATGTTGATGGCATTTTAACATAGTCATGGTGTGTAAAGATCAAAGAAACCTCACTTCAAACCATGTGCTTTGAATCTAACCTCATCTTTACCTCTCTTCTTTTTTTTTTAAAGATTTTATTTATTTATTCATGACCGAAACACAGATAGAGAGACAGAGACAGAGACAGAGACAAAGACAGAGATACAGGCTGAGGGAGAAGCAGGCTCCATGCGGGGAGCCCGATGTGGGACTTGATCCCGGGTCTCTAGGATCACACCCTGGGCTGAAGGTGGTGCTAAATCACTGGACCACCGGGGCTGCCCACCTCTCTTCTTTAATACCAGAATACATTATAGTTACCTCATTTCTTCCTTGTATGTCTAGAAAAATCCTAGAAATGGCATCTGTTTTATATTAGACAAGAAAGTAAATTTACTTCAGTCTGTCTCCCCTTGACAAAACATGGCAATTTTCACTGCCCACCTGTTATGTGGAATGTAATGTAGTAATGTTCTTCCCAAAGAGCCAAATGATTCCTGGAAGATTCTGAGAGATTCTTGAGATCCTAAGGCTGTTGCCAACAAGTGTCCTGAAATACTCTGGGTGGATTTCATTTCAAACTTCTACAGAAGAGATATCCATGTTATATACTTTACAGTGATAAAAAAAAAAAAAGGAGACATCAAAAACAAGAACAAAAAAAGGTATTGAATTTTACATGAGACCACTAGGAAAAAATAAATCAGCTTCTGGGGTAGGAGGGGAATTTCTTTACATTACATTAAAGAAAGGGGAATTAAGGGGACATTAAGGGGAATTTCTCTATGATTTTAATTTACAGATAACTATCAGGGGTGTTTTTCATAATCACAATATTTGGCTAAAATGCATATTACCCTTTCAAACAGAAAAAGTGCCTATTTATTTAAATTGATGATGTTTTAAACAAACTTACAGACATAAAAGACTGGGATGCCTGGGTGGCTCAGTGGTTGAAGATCTGCCTTTGGCCCAGGGCATGATCCCAGAGTCCTAGGTTTGAGTTCCACATCAGGCTCTCTGTGAGGATCCTGCTTCTCCCTTGCCTGTGTCTCTGTCTCTCTCTGTATATCTCTCACGAATGAATGAATGAATGAATGAATAAATAAATAAATCTTTAAGAAAAAAAAGGACCAAAATATATACCTTTACAAATTGTACATCATAGCAAATCATCTTATGATCTTAGCACTGATTATTTTCTTTTTTCAATTTAAATTGATTTTTTAAATATTTACGTATATCTTTGAAATTTTACTTTATATTTAACTATTTACTATTACTATTTTCTTTCAATGTCTGATTTTCTTCAGGAATGCAATATTTGACTCACTTATCTTTCTCTTTTTGGTAATAAAAATACAAAAGTTTGGGATACTTGCATGACCTAGTCAGTTGAGCACCCAACTCTTGGTTTTGGTTCAGGTCATGATCTCAAAGTCGAGAGAGATCGAGTCCTACCTCAGGCTCTGTGCTCAACAGGGAAACTTCTCTCTCTCTCTCTCTCTCTCTCTCCCTCCTGCCATTCCGCCCGTTCACACACTCTCTCGCTATAAAATAATCTTTAAAAAAATACAAAAGTTCACTAAAAAAGTGACTTTTCTCAACCTTTGCAAAACTATTTAAAACCCAAATTTATTAGTTTTACTTTGATTTCTCATTCAGTTTTAGTCAATATAAGACTTAATTTAACATTGTGCAGTTTGACATTTCTCTCAGTAATATTTGAGAAGTGGATGTCTGACTCAACACCTCCTAACAGGATAGACAACTTCATTTTAGGAGTTTCATGCATATCATAATTCTCTTGCCGAGCTATCTATTACCCTGTAGGATCATACGTTATTTCTATATTATGTAAAATTCAGCATGCATCAAAGGTGACATATGCCATTTGGGGGCTTTATTATAGTTCACCTAACAAATTGTAAGGACAGTGAAGTCAAAATGAGATTTCAGAATGCAAAATAGCACTCATGCAAGTGGTTCACCTGATGTGCTCTTCTATTATATGCTTCTCCTGTCCCATTGTGGGGATGCTTCCTTAGAGGGAAATACAAAAAGTATCACTCTAGTTTTCTCTCACTGGGTACTACTTTTACATTTGTGATCCTGTAATCTCATTTTAAGTGTCTCTTGCAAATTGAATCATGTCCTATGAGGACAGATACTGTCATCTGCAAGAGAAATACATAGATAACTACAAACTATACCCCTCACATATGGTAAAATATATTTTCTAATACATTCAGGTGAAAATAGATGTTTCTTCTCTATGAGGTTGTATTATTTTTTTCATGTATTTTAGACATATGGCTGAGAGTAAAATACTTCCTTCTTATCTTAGCAAGGTAACAGATTAAATTGGAAATGGTGTTTTCATACAAACCCTTAAATATGACAATATAGTTGCAAGTGACAACCTTAAAGAAATGGATTCTCTTTTGTTCTTTATGAATGGAGGATGAGAGAATATGGTTCCTGTTCTTATGAAACTTCTATCTAAAGAGGAAAACCATAAATATATATTGCATTTAAAACAACAAAACTGAAACAAGCGCCAAACAAAATGAGAATTTTAATCAGCTATTTACTGAAATAGTAGAAAATTCCGAAGCTGAAAAATAAAAGATAAAGAGTAAGTAAGTATAGCCATGGAAGATTTTCTAGTGAATTTTAAGCTACTTAAAAGAGAAATGGATTTAAATCAGCTCACAAAAAGAAAACAAATGGAATTCCATTTCATAAGAACAGGATTACATACAACCATGGTCTTGGCACTATTTTTCATATGATTCATGTGATTCATTTCCCATTATTTCTGCTCCATTCATTGAAGACCATTATTCTGGATAGCATAGGAATCAGCATGAACCTATCTCACTGAGTCTCTAATATCAAAGCTTAAGCCCCAGGGTTACTTAACAGACTTAATTTTCATGTTCAAATTTGCAGGAAAAATAATATGTTTGGTATTAAGCCCACTTTTTGGTGGCATGTCTCATTCCTGGAACAGTCATTTGTGGTTATTGGGGATAGGATAACTCAGACAAATCATGTCCTATCTGGCCAACTCCTTCAGTAAGTAGTATGGGCAATTTCTCTCAGTGAAGCTTTATATAAGAAAACAATGCCTGGCTTTGATATTGCAAATAGTCAGCTGGAAGAAATATGGAATGAACTAATTTAAATGAGTCTTGGAGTGAGCTGTAAGGGAGAGACAGTTTGCTTTCCTGTGTAGGAAGAATGACCTTTGTTTGATGACTTGTAAGTTGATCCAATTAAAAATGCATGTGTGTGGTACCAAGTAGATTAAACCAATGAATTCATGAGAACAAAACATGGTGCTGTGAAGAAAAGAAAGTTAAAGTATCTTGGAAGTAAAGCTCCTGTTTTCTTGGGGATTGGATCTATATTGGTGCTTTGGGAGTCAATGAAAAAAGAAAGAGTGTACAGATAATGCATTGCTAAAGGATGGGTTTTGATTGATTTTGGTTTTGATTATTTACAGTGGCTTTAATAAAAGATAAAGGAGAAGAAAGCAAAACTAGAAGATATATTTTTAAAATATTTTATTTATTTATTCATGAGAGACACACAGAGAGAGGCAGAGACATAGGCAGAGGGAGAAGCAAGTTCCCCGCAAGGAGCCTAATGTGGGACTCGATTCCAGATTCTGGGATAACGCCCTGAGCCGAAGGCAGACACTCAACCACTGAGCCACTCAGGCATCCCTAGAAGATAATTTCCAACAAGAGAATTGGGGCAAGGACAATTCACTAAGGTATTTCTCTATAGCACAATTTCACATTTTAGTACCAGATCATCAAATTTAGAAGGATCCCAGGTGTAAAGATACAATAAGAACCAATCATAACATTATATGTCATTAAAATGTTTGATTTTATTATTATTTTTGTCTCAAGATCTCAGTTAACTGAAACAGTTTTGACCATGAGTAGATCACATTTGAAATAAATATGACTGGAGCATCATTTCTATAATTTAATAGTTATTTCCAAGAAGATTATGTCACAGAATAACTATCCTCACCTGTCAATAACCTCCTGCCCTCATCTATCACTTTATTTATGCAATAGACATTTGCCACAACCTGAAGTACTCTACATTTACAAAAGGCAAGCAGAGCAGAATCTCAAAGAACTTCATGTCAATCTGTTGTAATCACCAGAATAAACGCTTGACAACTACATGTTTGTTCAAATGCACTCTTACCCTTATGCCTTTGCTAATATCTTGCAGATCAAAAGGAGCTTTGATTCATCAGAGGTCTGTGACTAATTCACCTTGTATGGAAGAGCAGAAGAACACCCAACTTTGCTTTAATACACTTCGCCAGATAACTGTGCCCTGAATTCATTTTCATCCCCCATCCTTGAAAAGATCCAAATAATAAAATGCAATTATTTTGATACGTATTTTATTAAGTTCCATAGTCTCAAAGCTTTAGATATTATCATACAATTGATGCTTTGATATTTAGGATGGAAAATATGGAAGTAAAAAGCTGGTGACTAGGCAAGACAGTGGGGTGGGGGGAAAAATACTAGAAATATTTCATAGTTATTTCCAAGGCTCCTTTACAAAGATTTGATATGAGAACATATCATTTTGAAGAGAGAAGCAAATGACGTAGTGATAACTTTATAATCTAAATATGCAATTGTAACCTCTAACTGAGTTTAACAATGTGAGCATAATTTAATCATTTATATCTTCCCACCCAAGTTCCAATGAAGAAAATAAAAGCAGGAAAACTTTTCTAAATATGAAAACTATTAATAATATTGACCCATCTATAATCATAACTATGGAGCCAATTTTCAAATCAGAGACAACAAAAATACTTAGTCATCTCAAACTAAAATCTTGGATTATTTGTCCAATATGGTATTCTTTTGAGATAGGATATCATTGGTTACCTCCTCTTTCACCCAGGATAGTAGGCCAAGTTGTGTAAATATCCCATTAATACATAGATTCATTGATTTAGAAGAGAAGCCCATGAAACTCTTGAAAGTCCTTTATATTTAATATTCACTTGGTAAAAAAAATGTTTTAATGAATATGAAGATAAGTAACTTTCAATCTATGTTGAATTAAGAATAAGAAGCAAGTAGAGGAAGTAGGAAAACCTCTAAATTCCTAAATCCAACAAATTACAGTGGAATGCTTGCTAAAATCTGAAAATTTGACTACTGGCTGAAATTAAGAGTACCCATACACCTTGTCCATTTGTAAGCACTTTCTCAGTCTAAAGCTCTTATTATTCCAGAAGACATAAATAAATAAGTAAAAGGGAGATCCATATGCACTCCAAAGATAAGATCATAAAAATGATTAATGACTGCCTTCACAAAAACATTTTAAAAAGATGTTGGATTCCCATACACATTATGGTGGATTAATATACTAAAATAACCACTCCATTGAGGGGAAAATGAATTTAGGAATTGGAAATAAGTTAAAAAAAAAAATAAAGGGGTTTCAGTTAATCACTGACCTACAAATACAGAATCCCAGAAGCCAAAATCAAAGCGCAAACCCAAGGCATCTCCACCCTCAGGGTAACAGGGAAAGACTTGTTAACATGAGTCACTTTTTTGATGACTGAATGGATAGAGACAGAAGCTGAAGTTTAAGTCCCTTCTCCAGCAACAGGAGTCTAATGAATTACTTTTCCATTAATCTAACCTTAGACGAGAACACTTACAGTGCAAAGGTGACTGACTTCTTGATTCTACTCCCCAGAAGTGCTCAATGAGGAAATTTGTCTTGAATTTGTTGCTAATGTATGACACACATACATACACACAATCTTTGAATATTCATAAGCACAATTTAGCCATCATGTGAAATTAAATAGAATATTCACACTACCTGTGCAGTTTAGGTCATAGTGTTCAAACTCTGGTGATCTGAGATAAAATTACCCCAGTGATTGGGAGAAGCAAATGCAAATCCTGTCACAGCTCTGAACAGCCCTTAAAGGTTTCCCAAGGAAAAATACCTAGAACATAGGTTAATAGAATTCTCAAAATAATGAACCATGAGAGAAAGACTGCAGAAGAAATCAGGTATCTGAATCAGATCAGCACTGATTTCAGATATTAGAATTATCAGCAACAGAACATAAAATATTTACTATATAATTTCTATATTAAGAAGTAAAACATAAGCTAGAAACAAAAATTATACAAAATGGCAAATAAATGTGAAAAATATAATATCTATAAGTAAAATAATTATGCAATCAGAAAGAATTGGACTATTCGCACAGAATTAGTGGATTATTTCATTAAATCACTTTAGTAGAAGATTTAAAAGGATTTTCTCATAACAATAAGAAATTGTGAGGAATTTAACAGCAACCATCCATCTATACATTTACAGGTACTGGCTCTTTTTAGTTTAGAGGAGATAAAAAGAATAAAGGAAAGAGAATATTCATATGCATTCTAAAGTATAGATTATTAAAAATGATTAATTAATGGACCTACATTACTTTAAAATAGATCTGAAGAAAATATGTACCATACAGCACACATCAAGAAAGGAATATGTCACATACAACTTAAGAAATATGGAAGATAAAGGGAAAAGATCTGATATATGTTCACTTAGAGCTCTAAAGGACGATAATTACATTAAAGAAAGAACGAAGAAGGAGTAGTATTTGAAAAGAAAATGCTTGTGAACTTTCTGAAAAATACCAAATTCCACATTCTGGAAACCTAAAATATTAATAAAAATAAAGAAAATAGAAATGCTTTAATAATTTTGGCAAAGCTCGAGAAACCAAAATGAGCAAGTAAGAAACAGCATAGCAACTAAAATGAAATGATCATAACACTGGGGTTGACCTCTCAATGGCATCAATTTCAGCCAGAAGACCCTGAAACAAGATTTTTAAAATAGTGAGAGAAATAATCATGCATTTTGAATTTTAAATGCATGGAAGTTATCTTTCAAAATAAGAATAAAATAATATATTATCAGGCAAATTAAGACTCAAAGAAATTTCCAGCTACCAACACCTGTTAAAGGAATTCTAAAGGATGTACTTTAATAAGATAAACAGTCACAGTAAAAAGGTCAATGTTGCAACATTATTATAATTAATTAATGCTGAAAAAAGAGGCAGATCCAAGGAAAACTTACAATTTTATTATTGGCAAAAAAAATTACAGAACATAAAGTAAGAGTATATACAGATAATAACTATAAAATATATATTTTCTCGGTATGTATGATAGTTATGCATGTAATCTTAAGCTGATAGAAAAACTTAGAGATGTGTAAGAAAATTTGAATGAGAAGCAACTTGTTTTCTAGAAATAATCTATATCAAAATGATATACTTTGTTACAAGTTAATTTTGTTTAATATAATGGGAACTGATAAAATGATTCCAAATCTATCCAGATAAAAACCTGGGATATTGTCAGACCTTTTAAAAACAGTATTGTAATGAAGGGAGATCTTCTGAATGGAAAATTAAAGTATATTAAAATATACAAAAATGAAAAGTTTTTATTGAGACAGCACGCTTAATACAGTTTACATAATACACATTTTGCATTATATATGCATAAATAGCTACACATATATATGTTTTGTAACACTGATAGGTAATATTAATTTTATATGTCACATATGTGTATGTTATAAAACATATGTAACTACCTAAAGTGTGAAAACACAGAGATCTAGTGGTAGCTCAGAGCACTGACTGAAGCGAAAAAATTTAGGAATAAGGGTAAAACCCAAGATAGTTAGTAGTCGTGGAAAAGCAGTGCTTCTGGGGCGGGGGTGAAGGAGAGAAGATTCAACAGAAGGAAGAGGCAACCATTAAAAAGTGTCTGATGATGAAACACAAAGGATGGGCAGGGGCTTTTAAATGCTTGATGATGAAGTATATCAAAAACTTAAACACAAGAAATATTCCCTCTCCAGAAAAGACATTCAGTAAATGAATCATTCTTTCTTCTCTGAAAAAAAGAAAAAAAGAGGCATTTCTGAATTTGAAATCCTGTGCATCACTCCACACCATCAGCCTTGTCTTCGGAAGCACAGTCAGCGTGTATACAAAACAGTTATAAAAAGAAGAGTGAAAATGAGAGCCTACAGAATTCAGCTGATGAAAACGCTGAAGCGGAAGAAAGCTGTAACAACAGTTCAAACTTAAACTCCCTGAAACAAGTATTTGGAACAACAACAAAAAAGACTGAATCACAAATTCAAACAGAATGGGCAAAGATGATAAATGAAGCCAGGATTGACTCACATTATTGAAAGAAACAGAAGGGAAAGAAAAATAATCATAGTGGTAAAGACCAAATAATAAGTTGGCAGAGGGCTTCTAGGTTCAAATAAAAATGTAATGAGAGGAATTGAAGAAAAGAAAGGAAACAACTAAGCTAATGAAAATGTGATAGAGACAGAAGAGTAATTGGATGAAATGAAAGACAAACCAAGATACTCTAATTGACTTATAATTGGGCTTCCTAAAGAGTAAAAAATAAACGATGGGACTTTCTGAAAATACAAAACTATTTGAATCTACATACAGATAAATTCAAAAATATCTACTCCTCTGTAGATTCAAATACATACATACTTGTTCCACAAGGAATAGGTAAAAAATAGAACTGCAATGATCAATCTCTTGATAAATCCTGATAGAACAATTATACTTTAAAAAATAAGGAATAAACACTTAGGTCCTCAGGGCAGATAGATCAAGTAGTTTACATGTGTAGTAAAATTAGGCTGGCATCAGGATTCTCAAAAGCAATACATAAATGAAATAAAAAAAAATGGAGTTACATTTTCAAACTATATGGGAAAGAAACTTTTGACCTAGGATCTTATGTCTGGTAAGGCTGTCCTCCCTTCAGCAAAGCTACAGAACAAGTTTTAAATATCAAGAGCTTGTTATATATATATATATATATATATATATATATATATATATATATATATATATTTTTTTTTTTATCAGCGAACCATTCATTAAGATCTACCACAAGAAGAAACTCTTCCAAACAAGTGATGACTGGAGAAACAAGCAACATGACTAATGAAAATAAGTAAGATCCACATGTGGGGGGAAATGCTAAAATGAGCTACAAATAAAATCAAATGACTTGCAATATTTCAAAAGTAAAACAACCACACTGATGATGAACAGAAAGAACTAAATCAATGAACACAGGAACATAGTAATTAGACTCTATGCCCTAAGGCTAGGGAAGTATTTCAGCAAATAATGAAGCATGTTTAGAATGTTTCTTTTTTGCAAAGGCATAGATTAGCAATTCTTAAAATGATTTCTCTGTGTTTTAAGATTGAGCACCTTAGTAAATGTGTTACAGCTGACGAAAGCAAGATTTCTGTTGTTAGTTACGAATATGAAAAGAGGAAGAGAATAACCCTGGAATGTTGACTTGAAATGTTAAGTATCTGAATTCATGCTTCGTTTTTTTTGTTTGTTTGTTTTGTTTTGTTTTGTTTGGGGGGGGTTGGTGGGGGTGGAGGAGTGTGAGGTATCTAATTTTACCTGGAATTTTTTAATTTCAGTGTGTAAATCCTAAAAGAAGCAACTAATTGGTAAAAAAACAAAAAAATATATTCTATATAAAAATGTTTATATTTTATAAAGAGAAATACTGACATAATAACAGCCTCAGGTGAATGATAGAAAACCAGTACATACACATTTACATAATAAATACAGCTGCTAAAGTCTCAAAAGGATTTCCAATTTCTATGACTAACTGTATCACATTCTCCTTTATTAGAATCTTGCAAATTGTCACCACAAAGTGTCACAATCCTTTTTTAAAAGAACTGTCAATACTTGAGAAATCTTTAATGAAACTTTGGTGCTTGCAGGCAGAGTCTATTAAGAAATTTTTCAAATATTGTTAAATCAATATGCTGCTCATCTTTCAAATATTACACATATATTTCTATCTAAAGGTAGTGTAACAACAAATATGATGTTAATTAGTAGAGCTTAGAGTATGTTTATGTCTAAATGCTTTATTAAAACTTCTTTTAAAAACTTCGCTGCTTGATGTGATGGGGCAAAGATAATAAAATACAACCCAATGTGAAATATCACGTATGACATATCTCTGATGCGCCTAGGCAGCAATAGAAATACAATTTAAACAAAAACTTATTTATGCAAATTACTAAGATAAATACTTCAAAGAGAATTTGTTTATATTATTTTGCTTTCACAGATTGTCTCTAACTGTGCATACGTTTTTTGTTTTTTGTTTTTTTAGCTAGAGAAAAGCATAAGTTTACTTGGATGTGACTTGGAAATAAGTATTCATTCACTCATCAGTAAAAAACCTGCAAACTGGGTTTAAAATGAAAATATGGCAAGACTACCTCATTAGTCACCAAAAATAAGTTAATATTTTTTTCTTTTAATAAATTATATAGAATGAGTAAAAAAAAAACAGTCTGAAAAATGTATATGTATAAGCATTGCCTTTAAAAATAATTTTTAGGGTTCCCTGGGTGGCCAGCGGTTTAGCGCCTGCCTTTGGCCCAGGGCACGATCCTGGAGATCTGGGATCGAATCCCACGTCGGGCTCCCGGTGCATGGAGCCTGCTTCTCCCTCTGCCTGTGTCTCTGCCTGTGTCTCTGCCTCTCTCTCTCTGTGTAACTATCATAAATAAATAGAAATTTAAAAAAATAAAAATAATTTTTAGTTTTATTTAATGTTATTTAGCAAGATAGTTCCACATATAGAACAACTGTTTATAATTTATTAGTTAGTGACAAACTATGTGCTATTACCTATTCAGTGTACACCGTAAATGGTGTTGTTCAGAATCCATCCCATGTTCATGTTTTGTTTCTGCAGCAAATAGTGCTATAAATGAATTAACAGTTTATTGAATTCACCTAACCTTTAAAATAAAAGATAGGATTTTTTTAAATATGTTATTCACTGTTCCAGAAAATATAAATCTAGATAATTTAAGGTAGAAAATTAAATAAATACAGTGTGATTGGATAAATGAATAGAACTACTCCAGAAATTTTGTTCCTCATTCACCCTTTCAAACTTCTCCTTATTCAGTATAAGTAAAATTATTTCCCTATACTATTTTGTTTGTTTAAATTGGCATGTTCTCACCTAAACATTCATGGATATAACTTTCCTGGAGAAATTAACATTAATTTATTATTGAAATATAATCAATGACATTCTATACAATATCTGATTTAAGAAAAATAATTTATATTGTCAAGTCAAATTTACATTGATTTCCCCAAATGACTGGCTTGCCTGTGCCATCCAGTTATTTGCTTATAAAAATTTGCCATTTACAATTTGCTGTGATATCCCCAATGAAATCTATGCAAATGCAGAGCATAATAAATATTAAACCTTTGAATCATTAATTGCAAAATAACAAGGAAAAACCAGGCAGATGTAAATGAAAGCAAATATATAGTATTTCAGCATATTACTGAATCTTCCATATCTCAGCATTTATTTCAGTCTTACAAGACGAGACACATATTTTATTTTTTTATTTTTTACCTTATTTTTTTATTTTTTTATTGGAGTTCAATTTGCCAACATATAGCATAACACCCTTGCCCATCCTACCAAGTGCCCCCCTCAGTGCCCATCACCCAGTCACCCCAACCCCCCACCCAACTCCCCTTCTACTACCCCTTGTTCATTTCCCAGAGTTAGGTGTCTCTCATGTTTTGTCACCCTCACTGATATTTTCACTCACTTTCTCTCCTTTCCCTTTATTCCCTTTCACTAATTTTTATATTTCCCAAATGAATGAGACCATATAATGCTTGTCCTTTTCCAATTGACTTATTTCACTCAGCACAATACCCTCCAGGTCCCTCCACGTTGAAGCAAATGGTGGGTATTAGTTGTTTCTAATATTTTAGAGTCTAACTGTATAACTAAGAACTTACTCGTTCACACACACACACACACACACACACAGTACATATTTGGAGTAATAAAAAAAGATATAGTTAGAGTAAGAGTAAACCCAAATGAACTGTCCTATTATCCTATTCTCCCCCAAATTGAGTGAATGGCAAGAATCACCTGGTGCTGGGCAAAAGCCATCAAGCCACAAATGGTATACAGTAGTCACAACATAACAGAATTTTCATGCCCCTGGCACAAA